>NC_069111.1:39306800-39606800 GCF_025612915.1 Magallana angulata
TTATAAAATCAGTAAACTAAATCACTAAGGAAACCCCTTAAATCATTTTCAATCAATATTTGTACCCTAATTTATCCTAAATTACACTAATACTAAGAAAAAATAACCATTAGTTTAAGTAAAAATCCTTCCCTGTTGAACTTAGACCCCCATGAAGAAACCCACACTTTTCATTTTAACGTTCTAAACTCAGTATACTTGATCACATAGGAAACCCCTTAAATCTTTTTCAATCAATTTTTGTACCCTAATTTATCTTTAATTACACTAATACTAAAAAATAATCACAACTAGTTTAGGTAAAATCCTTTCCTGTTAAATTTAGAGTCCCATGAGGAAACCCATAATTTTCATTTAACGTTCTAAAATCTGTATACTTAATATTCACTTCAGAAACCCCCTAAATATTTTTAAGTCAATATTTATTCCTTAATTTATACTTTATTACATTAACACTAAGAAAAAATAATCATTGGTTTAAGTCAAAATCCATTCCTGTTGAACTTGGACTCCCATGAGGAAACTCATACTTTTCATTTTAATGTTATAAAATCAGTATACTTAATCACTAAGGAAACCCTTCATTCTTTTTCAATCAATATTTGTACCCTAATTTATCCTAAATTACACTAATACTAAGAAATAATAACCATTAGTTTAAGTAAAAATCCTTTTCTATTGAACTTTGACTCTCATGAGGAAACCCATATTTTTAATTTAACATTATGAATTCAGTCTACTTATTCACTTAGGAAACCCCTAAAATCTTTTTCAATCAATATTTGTACCCTAATTTATCCTAAACTACATTAACACTAAGAAATAATCACCATTAGTTTAAGTAAAAGTTCTTTCCTATTGAACTTAGACCTCATTAGAAAAACCATTCTTATTATTTTAAAGTTCTAAAATCAGTATGTTTTCACTTAGAAAACCCCTTAAATTTTTTTTCAGTCAATATTTGTACCCTAATTTATCCTAAATTACACTAATTGTAAGAAATATTCATCATTAGTATAAGTAAAAATCCTGTCCTATTAAACTTGGACTCCCATGGGAAACCCATAATTTTAATTTAAACGTTATGAATTCAGTATAGTTATTCACTTAGGAAACCCCTTAAATCTTTTTCAATCAAAATTTGTACCCTAATTTATCCTAAACTACACTAAAACTAGGAAATATTCATTATTAGTTTAAGTAAAAATCCTTTCCTATTGAACTTAGACCCCCATGAGGAAACTCATACTTTTCATTTTAACACTCTTAAATCAGTATACTAAATCACTTAGGAAACCCCTTAAATCTTTTTCAATCAATATTTGTACCCTTATTTATCTTAAATTACACTAATACTATGAATTAATCATCATTAGTTTAAGTAAAAATCTTTTCCTATTGAACTTAGACTTCCATAAGGAAACCCTTAATTTTCATTTTAACGTTTTAAAATCAGTATAGTATTTATTTAGGAAACCCCCCCTAAATTTTTTTTCAGTCAATATTTGTACCCTAATTTATCTTAAATTACACTAATACTAAGAAATAATCTCCATTAGTTTAAGTAAAAATCCTTTCCTATTGAACTTAGACCCCCATGAGGAAACTCATACTTTTCATTTTAACACTCTTAAATCAGTATACTAAATCTTTTAGGAAACCCCTTAAATCTTTTTCAATCAATATTTGTACCCTTATTTATCCTAAATTACACTAATACTAAGAAATAATCACCATTAGTGTAAGTTAAATCCTTTCCTGTACAATTTAGACTCCCATGAGGAAACCCATAATTTTTATTTTAACGTTATGAAATCAGTATACTTGATCACTTAAGACACCCCCTAAATCTTTTTCAATCAATATTTGTATCCTTATTTATCTTAAATTACACTAATACTATGAATTAATCATCATTAGTTTAAATAAAAATCTTTTCCTATTAAACTTAGACTTCCATAAGGAAACCCTTAATTTTCATTTTAACGTTATGGATTCAGTATACTTATTCACTTAGGAAACCCTCCTTTTTTTAAATCAATATTTGTACCCTAATTTATCCTAAACTACACTAATGTTAAGAAATAATCATCATTAGTTTAAGTAAAAATCCTTTTCTATTGAACTTTGACTCTCATGAGGAAACCCATATTTTTAATTTAACATTATGAATTCAGTCTACTTATTCACTTAGGAAACCCCTAAAATCTTTTTCAATCAATATTTGTACCCTAATTTATCCTAAACTACATTAACACTAAGAAATAATCACCATTAGTTTAAGTAAAAGTTCTTTCCTATTGAACTTAGACCTCATTAGAAAAACCATTCTTATTATTTTAAAGTTCTAAAATCAGTATGTTTTCACTTAGAAAACCCCTTAAATTTTTTTTCAGTCAATATTTGTACCCTAATTTATCCTAAATTACACTAATTGTAAGAAATATTCATCATTAGTATAAGTAAAAATCCTGTCCTATTAAACTTGGACTCCCATGGGAAACCCATAATTTTAATTTAAACGTTATGAATTCAGTATAGTTATTCACTTAGGAAACCCCTTAAATCTTTTTCAATCAAAATTTGTACCCTAATTTATCCTAAACTACACTAAAACTAGGAAATATTCATTATTAGTTTAAGTAAAAATCCTTTCCTATTGAACTTAGACCCCCATGAGGAAACTCATACTTTTCATTTTAACACTCTTAAATCAGTATACTAAATCACTTAGGAAACCCCTTAAATCTTTTTCAATCAATATTTGTACCCTTATTTATCTTAAATTACACTAATACTATGAATTAATCATCATTAGTTTAAGTAAAAATCTTTTCCTATTGAACTTAGACTTCCATAAGGAAACCCTTAATTTTCATTTTAACGTTTTAAAATCAGTATAGTATTTATTTAGGAAACCCCCCCTAAATTTTTTTTCAGTCAATATTTGTACCCTAATTTATCTTAAATTACACTAATACTAAGAAATAATCTCCATTAGTTTAAGTAAAAATCCTTTCCTATTGAACTTAGACCCCCATGAGGAAACTCATACTTTTCATTTTAACACTCTTAAATCAGTATACTAAATCTTTTAGGAAACCCCTTAAATCTTTTTCAATCAATATTTGTACCCTTATTTATCCTAAATTACACTAATACTAAGAAATAATCACCATTAGTGTAAGTTAAATCCTTTCCTGTACAATTTAGACTCCCATGAGGAAACCCATAATTTTTATTTTAACGTTATGAAATCAGTATACTTGATCACTTAAGACACCCCCTAAATCTTTTTCAATCAATATTTGTACCCTTATTTATCTTAAATTACACTAATACTATGAATTAATCATCATTAGTTTAAATAAAAATCTTTTCCTATTAAACTTAGACTTCCATAAGGAAACCCTTAATTTTCATTTTAACGTTATGGATTCAGTATACTTATTCACTTAGGAAACCCTCCTTTTTTTAAATCAATATTTGTACCCTAATTTATCCTAAACTACACTAATGTTAAGAAATAATCATCATTAGTTTAAGTAAAAATCCTTTCCTATTGAACTTAGACCCCAATGAGGAAACTTATATTTTTCATTTTAACGCTCTTAAATCAGTATACTAAATCACTAAGGAAACCCCTTAATAAAATCTTTTTCAATCAATATTTGTACCCTAATTTATCCTAAATTACACTAATACTAAGAAATAATCACCATTAGTGTAAGTTAAATCCTTTCCTGTTAAATTTAGACTCCCAATAGGAAACCCATATTTTTCATTTTAACATTATAAAATCAGTATACTTGATCACTTAGTACACCCCCTAAATCTTTTTCAATCAATATTTGTACCCTAATTTATCTTAAATTACACAAATACTATGAATTAATCCTCATTAGTTTAAGTAAAAATCTTTTCCTATTGAACTTAGACTTCCATAAGGAAACCCTTAATTTTCATTTAAACGTTCTAAAATCAGTATAGTATTTATTTAGGAACCCCCCCCCCCCCCCCTAAATTTTTTAATCAATATCTGTATCCTAATTTATCTTAAATTACACTTATACTAAGAAATAATCTCCATTAGTTGAAGTAAAAATCCTTTTCTATTGAACTTAGACTCCAATGAAGAAACCTGCATAACTTTAATTTAAACGTTATGAATTCAGTATACTTATTCACTTAGGACACCCCCTAAATCTTTTTCAATCAATATTTGTACCCTAATTTATCCTTAATTACACTAATGTTAAGAAATAATCTCCATTAGGTTATATAAAAATCCTTTCCTATTGAAATTAGACCCCTATGAGGAAACTCATACTTTTCATTTTAACACTCTTAAATCAGTATACTAAATCACTAAGGAAACCTCTTAAATCTTTTTCAATCAATATTTGTACCCTAATTTATCCTTAATTACACCAATACTAAGAAATAATCACCATTAGTGTAAGTTAAATCATTTCCTGTTAAATTTAGACTCCCAATAGGAAACCCATATTTTTCATTTTAACATTATAAAATCAGTATACTTGATCACTTAGTACACCCCCTAAATCTTTTTCAATCAATATTTGTACCCTAATTTATCTTAAATTACACAAATACTATGAATAATCATCATTAGTTTAAGTAAAAATCTTTTCCTATTGAACTTAGACTTCCATAAGGAAACCCTTAATTTTCATTTAAACGTTCTAAAATCAGTATAGTATTTATTTAGGACCCCCCCCCCCCTTAAATTTTTTTAATCAATATCTGTATCCTAATTTATCTTAAATTACACTAATACTAAGAAATAATCTCCATTAGTTGAAGTAAAAATCCTTTTCTATTGAACTTAGACTCCCATGAAGAAACCCATAACTTTAATTTAAACGTTATATATGAATCCAGTATACTTATTCACTTAGGACACCCCCTAAATCTTTTTCAATCAATATTTGTACCCTAATTTATCCTAAATTACACTAATGTTAAGAAATAATCTCCATTAGGTTATATAATAATCCTTACCTATTGAACTTAGACCCCCATGAGGAAACTCATACTTTTCATTTTAACACTCTTGAATCAGTATACTAAATCACTAAGAAACCCCTTAAATCTTGTTCAATAATATTTGTACCCTAATTTATCCTAAATTACACCAATACTAAGAAATAATCACCATTAGTGTAAGTTAAATCCTTTCCTGTTAAATTTAGACTCCCATGAGGAAACCCATAATTTTCATTTTAACGTTATAAAATCAGTATACTTGATCACTTAGGACACCCCCTAAATCTTTTTCAATCAATATTTGTATCCTAATTTATCTTAAATTACACTAATACTATGAATTAATCCTCATTAGTTTAAGTAAAAATCTGTTCCTATTAAACTTAGACTTCCATAAGGAAACCCTTAATTTTCATTTTAACGTTATGAATTCAGTATACTTATTCACTTAGGAAACCGTCTAAATCTTTTTCAATCAATATTTGTATCCTAATTTATCCTAAACTACACTAATGTTAAGAAATAATCATCATTAGTTTAAGTAAAAATCCTTTCCTATTGAACTTAGACCCCAATGAGGAAACTCATACTTTTCATTTTAACACTCTTAAATCAGTATACTAAATCACTAAGGAAACCCCTTAAATCTTTTTCAATCAATATTTGTACCCTAATTTATCCTAAATTACACCAATACTAAGAAATAATAACCATTAGTGTAAAAGTTAAATCCTTTTCTGTTAAATTTAGACTCCCATGAGGAAACCCATAATTTTCATTTTAACGTTATAAAATCAGTATACTTGATCACTTAGGACACCCCCTAAATCTTTTTCAATCAATATTTGTATCCTAATTTATCTTAAATTACACTAATACTATGAATTAATCATCATTAGTTTAAGTAAAAATCTGTTCCTATTAAACTTAGACTTCCATAAGGAAACCCTTAATTTTCATTTTAACGTAATATGAATTCAGTATACTTAATCACTTAGGAAACCGTCTAAATCTTTTTCAATCAATATTTGTACCCTAATTTATCCTAAACTACACTAATGTTAAGAAATAATCATCATTAGTTTAAGTAAAAATCCTTTCCTATTTAACTGAGACCCCAATGAGGAAACTAATATTTTTCATTTTAACGCTCTTAAATCAGTATACTAAATCACTAAGGAAACCCCTTAAATCTTTTTCAATCAATATTTGTACCCTAATTTATCCTAAATTACACTAATACTAAGAAATAATCACCATTAGTGTAAGTTAAATCCTTTCCTATTAAATGTAGACTCCCAATAGGAAACCCATATTTTTCATTTTAACGTTATAAAATCAGTATACTTGATCACTTAGGACACCCCCTAAATCTTTTTCAATCAATATTTGTACCCTAATTTATCTTAGATTACACAAATACTATGAATTAATCCTCATTAGTTTAAGTAAAAATCTTTTCCTATTGAACTTAGACTTCCATAAGGAAACCCTTAATTTTCATTTTAACGTTCTAAAATCAGTATAGTATTTATTTAGGACCCCCCCCCCCTAAATTTTTTAATCAATATCTGTATCCTAATTTATCTTAAATTACACTAATACTATGAATTAATCCTCATTAGTTTAAGTAAAAATCTGTTCCTATTAAACTTAGACTTCCATAAGGAAACCCTTAATTTTCATTTTAACGTTATGAATTCAGTATACTTATTCACTTAGGAAACCGTCTAAATCTTTTTCAATCAATATTTGTACCCTATTTTATCCTAAACTACACTAATGTTAAGAAATAATCATCATTAGTTTAAGTAAAAATCCTTTCCTATTGAACTTAGACCCCAATGAGGAAACTCATACTTTTCATTTTAACACTCTTAAATCAGTATACTAAATCACTAAGGAAACCCCTTAAATCTTTTTCAATCAATATTTGTACCCTAATTTATCCTAAATTACACCAATACTAAGAAATAATCACCATTAGTGTAAAAGTTAAATCCTTTTCTGTTAAATTTAGACTCCCATGAGGAAACCCATAATTTTCATTTTAACGTTATAAAATCAGTATACTTGATCACTTAGGACACTCCCTAAATCTTTTTCAATCAATATTTGTATCCTAATTTATCTTAAATTACACTAATACTATGAATTAATCATCATTAGTTTAAGTAAAAATCTGTTCCTATTAAACTTAGACTTCCATAAGGAAACCCTTAATTTTCATTTTAACGTAATATGAATTCAGTATACTTATTCACTTAGGAAACCGTCTAAATCTCTTTTAATCAATATTTGTACCCTAATTTATCCTAAACTACACTAATGTTAAGAAATAATCATCATTAGTTTAAGTAAAAATCCTTTCCTATTTAACTGAGACCCCAATGAGGAAACTAATATTTTTCATTTTAACGCTCTTAAATCAGTATACTAAATCACTAAGGAAACCCCTTAAATCTTTTTCAATCAATATTTGTACCCTAATTTATCCTAAATTACACTAATACTAAGAAATAATCACCATTAGTGTAAGTTAAATCCTTTCCTATTAAATGTAGACTCCCAATAGGAAACCCATATTTTTCATTTTAACGTTATAAAATCAGTATACTTGATCACTTAGGACACCCCCTAAATCTTTTTCAATCAATATTTGTACCCTAATTTATCTTAGATTACACAAATACTATGAATTAATCCTCATTAGTTTAAGTAAAAATCTTTTCCTATTGAACTTAGACTTCCATAAGGAAACCCTTAATTTTCATTTTAACGTTCTAAAATCAGTATAGTATTTATTTAGGAACCCCCCCCCTAAATTTTTTAATCAATATCTGTATCCTAATTTATCTTAAATTACACTAATACTAAGAAATAATCTCCATTAGTTGAAGTAAAAATCCTTTTCTATTGAACTTAGACTCCCATGAAGAAACCCATAATTTTAATTCAAACGTTATGAATTCAGTATACTTATTCACTTAGGAAACCATCTAAATCTGTTTTAATCAATATTTGTACCCTAATTTATCCTAAACTACACTGATGTTAAGAAATAATCATCAATAGTTTAAGTAAAAATCCTTTTCTATTGAACTTAGACCCCAATGAGGAAACCTGTACTTTTCATTTTAACATTCTAAAATCAATCTGTACACTTAATCACTTAGGGAACCCTCTAAATCTTTTTGGATCATTATCTGTACCAAAAATTATCTTAGATGATACTAATATAAAGAAATAATCACCATTCGCATAAGTAAAATATCATTTATTTTGAAATTTAACCCCATGAGAAAACTCATACTTTTCATTTTAATGATAAAAATCAGTATTTCCTACTAAATCACTTTTTTAAAGTTACTTTCCCTAATATGTTTGTATTAATATATGTAACGTAATTCATCCGTATTTTTAATGAAATTGTACAATTGAAAAGGTATTTTACCAGAAATCTGATTCTAATAACCAGAAAAAAATAGTTGATGTATATGTACTGCCCTTTGATGAAAGAATACATATCACTAATTGAAATCAAATTTATATCCAAAATAACTCATTATGCTTATTTCATTTTATTTTACTCAAATTTCAATCAAGTACATGTATGTGGAAACAGCATAACGATTCCACAGAACACAGCATTACGATTTTTTAGAAAGATAGAGGAAATTAGGATTAAAAGTTGGCATTGTCTACAGAATGTTTTTAAACAGGTATTGTGATAAAAGCTTTGCTGATTGAGGTTAAAAGATCACATATTTTGCTTTTAATACATATTATTTATTTAAAAGAATTAAATATAGGCTCAGTGTTAACCAGTTGGGAAAAAATACCGCTAAATTGAGAGTAATATCACCTATTTTTGATTAGGAATGGGGCCGAATTTCGGCCACTAAGAAGGTACTGATATATCCCTTAAAATATAAGTAATAATCTGTTCCATAATTAAATAAATCTTGAAATAAAATAGACACATTTTAATTCTAAATAAGTTACGATCCCTTCTTTGATTATGAATATGGCAATCGCATGATGTCAAAATTAGATCTCGTGTTCTCTTATCAGTGAAAAACTTAACAGGAAAGACAATGCCTGACCTTGTTATAGTCGTTTACCAGATTTATCTATTAGAATAGAATGATATAATTCCCTAGATATCGAAGAAAAAAATGATACTTACTGTAAACAATTATTTCCATCTTCGAATAGGAAGTTCCGATTGCGCATGCGCTATTTATATCCAATGGAGGAAAGTGTGTAAAGTACTCTTATGGACTCCACGATGCGTGTTAAAAAATTCACATACACACCGGAAACCCAAACATAGTACGATTTTATATTTTTTGAATCAAGTACGATGAGAAATAACGTTTCCGAATGATTTTACTTCCCACTACACGGGTGCATGTAGTGGGAAGAAAAAATGTAGTGGGATAAAACGTGTGTATTCATACTAGTGTAGTGGTATTCAGGTGCTTACAAACACACACACACACACACACACACACACACACACACACACACACACATACTCGTAAAGACATGAAACTCACTACACATGACTTTTCACCAGAAAGTCACTACACTATTTTCTAAGGGTCGTGAAGAAAAAATTTGAGCAAATTTATAAAAGACTGTCTACTCTTATTAGCCTAGGGGGCTGATAATTCGTAAATTCATTATATTAAAAATTTGGGTTTTCCCCTGAACTTCACTACATCAGACCACGTGACCCACCAGTTAGACACACATGATTCTCACTACATTGTCAGGTTTGAAATACACACATGAAACTGACTACTTACATTAATTTTACTTATTTATCCCATCTTCTCATTATCAAATGATTTGATACACCATACATTCTTTGTACAGTTTCTAAAGAATTATAGCACACAAGTTTTGTGATTTATAGTGGATTTTAAATAACGTATGTGGCAACAAACTTTGAGAAAAGTACACACTTAAAAAAAATAAAACGCGTGAAACTTAGGACTAAGCTAACGCAGTTTGAAAAAAAAAATTCAAAGTGCGTTATGATGGAACTTCAACATTTTTTATTATCGAAACACTTAACGCACTTTAAAAAAATATGTTTAAATAGAAAAATCTGGAATTGAATTTCTAATTTGCTGATTGTATGATGAATTGTTAACACTAGTAAATCTCATTAACCGTCTTTGAGAACGGGGGTGGGTGTGGGTTAACCAATCATACAGGTCAATTACCAGTGCATCATTTACTAGTAATTGATTTCAGGAAGAAGGTTGCCTACCCCTTATCTTTCTATCCAAAACGTATGATATTCACCAACTTGAAGTAAACGTTTCTGACATAGCCCAATGTATCAGATAAGAAGTACATTAATTTTGCTGCATAGACAAAAAAGGAAAAAGGCAATTTCTACGCGATGCAGTTTATGTCATATTTTGATAATTTAAAACTCCTGATTTGTTCTTGTGTAAATTGTCAAACTACGTAAGCTTATGAGAAAAAAATTCGAATCGAGAAACTGTTTATAAAGTAAGCTGAGAATGCATTGGATTCTTTTTTTTTAAAAATATCCCATTGAGCTAAACAATATCAAACCAAGGTTAAAACAATCAGTTATTGTATGTCAATAAAAGTATCAATTATTTGGACCAAATCCTGAACAGTTTTTTATAATATCGACGATATCAACGCACTTTGAAAAATAAATAAAAGCGCGTTTAACTGGTTCCAAAATTACTAGTAACACACTTTGAATTTTTTTCAAAGTGCGAAATATTTCAAAGTGCATGTAACAAACCTATAAATCTTTGGATAAACCCAATTATTTGTTTTTCAAATATTTTTTTGATTTTTGAATAGCTAAAACCGAATGTTGTTATTAGAACAACTAATGGACCGTGGCAGTTTAGTTATTGAAAGAGAAAAACTATCACAGGCCCCTTCTACCTACATGTACATGTATATCACACGCATATACAAGCATCCATCATCTTTCATTTTCAGCCAAAGCTGTATGGTTATTCAAAGACAGAATAACCGCACAACTTTTGAGTAGAGCACTAGTTTTAATGGTGAAAATACAGATTATGATATAAAAATTCATGCAATTATTCACACCAAAATGCTCAATCACATTGATTATTTCTACATAATATTGCAAGGCATATACAAAAACAAGATCATGCATTAGCTAAGCTTATTTCATGCTAAGATCTAGAGGGAGGTCAGGGGGGTCTGAACCCCCCCCCCCCCCCTTGCAAAATTAAGATTTCTTTAAATTGCATTATAAAATTACCAAAAATATGCCTCGGACCCTCCCCCCCCCCCCCCCCCGACAAACTCAAATAAACGTCTGAATAAACCCCCTGGAATTCTTTTTTGATGTATTGCATGTATTTTTTGACGTAGTGATGTTGATACATTAAATAAAAATGAATATCAATGATTATGAAAGTAATCAAGACATTACATTAGACTATGACTTTTTATTGCAATTGAGTATTACTAAAACATTTAAATATTAATATGAACAAGGCAATATGATCGTTTAGGAACATTAAAACAGCAAAATATGTACATTGTATAACCCAACTTTCAATGGTACTGAATTTACACGTACATGTACACGTAAAAAGTGTATTAATTCTCTCATATCTTCATTTTTGGGAGAATACATGAAAACCACACGATCAATAAAAAATGTACCAGAGTTTCATTATCATTTCTAAACCAGTATTGATTAAAGCAATATTCATGGCATGATTTTTTTCTGTTGACACTATTGGTCCTCAATCGTCTATCTAGGAAGTTAACCTATGTCTGAACACTGGTGCTGCAACACAAAAATACTTGTCAAAATATAAATTCTGAGAATGTGTTTCATCTCTGTAAAGCAAGACTTTTAAATGTACTTTTTTCAGATTGTATGCAATACTAAAAGGTATCACTACTCACTCTCTCTCTCTCTCTCTGTCTCTCTGTCTCTCTCTCTCTCTCATAACTATCAATGAAAAACACATGTAGAGGCATTAAGTTAAAAATTCACTTTACACTTTAAATTCACACACTATCTCCCTCTCTATCTATTTTAACTTTTCCCTATCTCTCAATTTTTTTTTAATGTCTTATCTCAGTTTCATGCTGTTATCCCTTTTTTACACACATCTAGTGACATTCAGGAAACGTGTATCAATGATGAATCAACTTCATATTGATGAAAACTAAAAGCAGTTTTCTCTGTATTCTCTTTCTCTTTTTTTTTTTATTTCTCCCCTCTCTCTTTATCTCTCTTTATTTCTCTCTCTCTCTCTCTCATGCTTATTTCTTTTTAAGAAATAACATTTAATTTATACATTTACCTTAATATGTATAATCTTAGACAATGGCTTTTCCATGTGAGACAAACACTTTTCTCAGCAAACCTCATTTAGCTTGGATATTTTTCCTGAAAGCATAAGACAACAAAAAACATAAAAAAATCATTTTGTTTACTTTGTTTTACTCTTTATAAAAAAAGGTTATGTTTTGTTATACAAGGAAGTTTTTAGAAATGTATAATTGACCTTTATAAAAGTGTTCAAATATTGCTGCTGTTGTTATGTTCTACATGATCTCTCTCTCTCTCTCTCTCTCTCTCTCTCTCTCTCTCTCTCTCTCTCTCTCTCTCTCTCTCTCATTTGAACACATTTCCTCTCACTCCCTCTCTACCTTCTGCAAAATGTCTTTGTCTCTAACTTTGTTTCAATTTCACTGACTCTCTCTCTCTCTCTCTCTCTCTCTCTCTCTCTCTCTCTCTCTCTCTCTCTCTCTCTCTCTCTCTCTCTCTAATTGCCATTCCATTTAGTTATTTACACACATGTAGTGACATTCAGGTAAAGTATCTCAATAGAACAAAAATCCCTTGATTTAAACAAAATGTTTTAATAAGTCCTCTAACTTCCTCTCTCTCTTCCGCTTTAAATTCTTTCTCTTTAACTTATTTTCTATCAACTTCTTTCTCTCTTTTAAATGAACATGTACTTTTCATTATTTACACACACATAGTGAAATTCAGGTAAAGTATCTCAATAAATAAAAAAGAAATTACCTCCTTTGAAGAAAAAGCTGTAAAAAGGCCTCTCACTACCTCTCTCCCTTTCAATCTAATTATTTTATCTCTTAATTTCTATCAATTTCTCTGAATTTTCCAAACAGACATCACATTTCGTTATTTACACCCATGTAGTGACATTCAAGTCAAATATCTAAATTGAAAAACATGTTTTACTTAAACAAAATGTTAATAATTCCTCTCTTTTCCTCTCTCCCTTTTGATATAATTCCTTTAAATCTAACTTAGTCTCTCTCTCTCTCTCTCTCTCTCTCTCTCAAATTGACATCACATTTAGTTATTTACACGCGTGTAGTGACATTCAGGTAAAGTATCTAAATAGAAAAATTACTTCATTTATACAAAACAGTTGTATTAAGTCTCACTTACTATCTTTCCTCCACTCTGATTTCTTTATCTTATATTTCCTCTCTCTCTCTCTCTCTCTCTCTCTTTCTCTCTCTCTCTCTCTCTCTCTCTCTCTCTCTCTCTCTCTCTCTCATATTAACATCACATTTAGTAATTTACACTCATGTAGTGATATTCTGGCAAAAGAATTCAAAAGAAAAAATTGCTTCATTTGAACAAAAAGTTTTAATACTTCCTCTATCTTTCTCTTTCTCTACCAACTGATTTCTTTCTCTCTTATTTTCTATTAAATTCTCTCTCTATTTTCCAATTGACATTACATTTAGTTATAAACACACATGTACTGACATTCAGTAAAAGTATCTCAATTAACAACAAAAAATTACCTCCTTTGAAGAAAAAAATGTAATAAGTCCTCTCACTTCCTCTCTCCCTTTCGATCTAATTCCTTTATCTTGAAATTTATATCTATTTCTCTGACTTTTTTCAAAAAGACATCACATCTAGTTATTTACACACATGTAGTGACATTCAGGTCAAATATCTAAATTGAAAAACATGCTTTAGTTTAACAAAATGTTAATAATTCCTCTCCCTTCCTCTCTCCCTTTTGATCTAATTCCTTTAAATCTAACTTAGTGTCTATCAACCTCTCTCTCTCTCTCTTTCAAATTGACATCACATTAAGTTATTTACACGCGTGTAGTGACATTCATGTAAAGTATCTAAATAGATATACAAAACAGTTGCATTAAGTCATCTCACTTCCTTTCTCCCCTCCACTCTGACTTTTTTATCTTCTATTTCTTATTGACATTTCTCCACATTCTCTCTCTCTCTCTCTCTCTCTCTCTCTCTCTCTCTCTCTCTCTCTCTCTCTCTCATATTAACATCACATTTAGTAATTTACACTCATGTAGTGACATTCAGGCTAAAAATGTCAAATGAAAAAAATTGCTTCATTTGAATAAAAAGTTTTAATACATCCTCTATCTATCTCTCTCTCTCTCTACCGAACTGATTTCTTTCTCTCTTATTTTCTCTCTCTCTCTCTCTCTCTCTCTCTCTCTCTCTCTCTCAAATTGCCATTCCATTTAGTTATTAACACACATGTAGTGACATTCAGGTAAAGTATCTCCATAGAAAAAAAGTGCTTCACTTAAACAAAAAGTTGTAATAAGTCCTCTCACTTTCTCTCTCTCTTCTGATCTAATTCTTCTATCTCTAAATTTATATCTATTTCTCTGACTTTTTTAAATACACTTCACATTTATTTATTTACACACATGTAGTGACATTTAGGTAAAATATCTAAATTGAAAAAAAAATTCTTTATTTTAACAAAATGTTAATAATTCTTCTCCCTTCCTCTTTCCCTTCCAATCTAATTCCTTTAAATCAAGCTTAGTTTCTATCAACTTTTCTCTCTCTTTCTCTCTCTCTCTAACTCTCTCTCTCTCTGTCTCTCTCTCTCTCTCTCTCTCTCTCTCTCTCTCTCTAATTGCCATCACATTTAGTTATTTACACACATGTAGTGACATTCAGGTAAAGTATCTCAATAGAACAAAAAACCCTTTATTTATACAAAAAGTTGAAATTTGTCATCTCACTTCCTATCTTAATTCCTGTACTCTAATTTCTTCAACTTTTATTTCCTATCAACTTCTCTCTCTCTCTCTCTCTCTCTCTCTCTCTCTCTCTCTCTCTCTCTCTAAAATTAACACCACATTTAGTTATTTACACTCATGTGGTGACATTCAGGCAAACATTTTTAAAGAAAAAATTGCTTCATTTGAACAAAAAAACATGTCCTCTATCTTCTTCTCTCCCTTCCAATCCGATTTCTTTTTTCATATTTTCTCTTAAGTTATCTGTCTCTCTTTTTCAAATTGACATAACATTTAGTTATTTACACACTTGTAGTGACATTCAGATAAAGTATCTCCGTAGAAAAAAATTGCTTCACTTAAAACAAAAAGTTTTAATAAGTCCTCTCACTTCCTCTCTCCCTTCCAATCTAATTCCTTTGTTTCTTATTTTCTATCAAGTTTTCTGACTTTTTTTCAAATAGACATTACATTTAGTTATTTACACATATGTAGTGACATTCATGTATTATATCCAAATAGCAAAAATACTTCATTTTTTTTTTCAATTATTCCTCTCTCTCTCTCTTCCTCTCTCCCTTCCAATCTAATTCCTTTAAATCAAACTTAGTGTCTATCGACTTCTCTCTCTCTCTTTCAAATTGACATCACATTTAGTTATTTACACGCATGTAGTGACATTCAGGTAAAATATCTAAATAGAAAAATTACTTCATTTATACAAATTAGTTGTATTAAGTCATCTCACTATTTCTCCCCTTTAATCTAATTCTCTCTCTCTCTCTCTCTCACTCTCTTTCTCTCTCTCACACACACACATAGCATTTCTCTTTTTCTGTTATTATTTGTAATAGTTAGTTGTTTACAATAAGTAACAAAAATTATACTGATACCTTCAAAAGCATCATTTTAAACATCTGCATCAAAAAACATATCAGTCATTGTCTGCAGATGCTTTCCATTTTGGGCCATTTCTCTTAAAAGAAAATGTAGAAAAATTTCAGATATGCATAGTATCATTCACAATTAATTGTTCATTCTTAATTTCTTAATAATCATATATATTGTATACAGTAATATATAATTATATAAAGAATTTAATTCAGCTCACTCAGATCAAATGTAAAAGTATTACTCATAGACACTTAAGTACAAATAAAGCTTCTTTCTCTTCTATATCCCTCTTTCTTTTTTTCCCTTAAGCATGTGTTTGTTTACAGTAAGAAAAAAATTGTTCATTACCTGGAAAAGCACAATATCCAACATCTACATCATAAGGCACATCAGTCACTATTTGCAAACAAAATTTTTGGTTTTGAGTCTCTAAAAGAAAATGTAAAAAGGAAGAATAATATTGGTTACATGTTGAGTTCATTAATGCAACGAAATAATCACCGTGAGTATATAAAATAATCCTTTTGTAAAGTATTGGACCCCCATGAGGAAACCAATATCTTTTGCTTTTAACTTGAAAAAATAAGTATACATTATGTACATGTAATTGATTATTAAAAAAAAAACCTATATCACCATTATAGTTTAAATAAAAATCCTTTTCTATTGAACTAAATAGACCTCCATGAGGACACCCATGATTTTCATTTCAACGGTAAAAATTCAGTTTACTTATTCACTCTAAAAACCTCATAAATATTCTTGGATCTTTACTTTTACCCTGATTTGTCTTAAATTACATTAACACTAAGAAATATTCACCATTAGTTTAAGTAAAAATCCTTTCCTGTTGAACTTAGAACCCCATGAGTAAATTTATACTTTTAATTTTAACGCTACAAATTCAGTATACTTGATCACTAAGGAAACTCCCTAAATTTATTTAAATCAATATTTGTACCCTTATTTATCCTATATTACACAAATGCTATGCAATAAATTACCATTAGTTTAAGTAAAAATCCTTTCCTATTGAACTTACACACCCATGAGGAAAATCATTCTTTTCATTTTAACGTTATAAAATCAGTAAACTAAATCACTTAGGAAACCCCTTAAATCATTTTCAATCAATATTTGGACCCTAATTAATCCTAAATTACACTAATACTAAGAAAAAATAACCATTAGTGTAAGTAAAAATCCTTTCCTGTTGAA
Source organism: Magallana angulata (assembly GCF_025612915.1). NCBI lineage: Eukaryota > Metazoa > Mollusca > Bivalvia > Ostreida > Ostreidae > Magallana > Magallana angulata. The sequence continues at coordinate 39,323,991 of NC_069111.1, forward strand.
CTTAGACCCCCATGAAGAAACCCACACTTTTCATTTTAACGTTCTAAACTCAGTATACTTAATCACATAGGAAACCCCTTAAATCTTTTTCAATCAATATTTGTACCCTAATTTATCTTTAATTACACTAATACTAAAAAATTATCATCACTAGTTTAGGTAAAATCCTTTCCTGTTAAATTTAGACCCCCATGAAGAAACCCACACTTTTCATTTTAACGTTCTAAACTCAGTATACTTAATCACAAAGGAAACCCCTTAAATATTTTTCAATCAATATTTGTACCCTAATTTATCTTTAATTACACTAATACTAAAAAGTTATCATCACTAGTTTAGGTAAAATCCTTTCTTGTTAAATTTAGACTCCCATGAGGAAACCCATAATTTTCATTCAATGTTCTAAAATCAGTATACTTATTCACTTCGGAAACCCCCTAAATATTTTTCAGTCAATATTTTTTATCCCTAATTTATACTTTATTACATAAACACTAAGAAAAAATAACCATTGGTTTAAGTCAAAATCCATTCCTGTTGAACTTTGACTCCCATGAGGAAACTCATACTTTTCATTTTAATGTTATAAAATCAGTATACTTAATCACTAAGGAAACCCTTAATTCTTTTTCAATCAATATTTGTACCCTAATTTATCCAAAACTACATTAACACTTAGAAATAATCACCATTAGTTTATAAGTAAAAGTTCTTTCCTATTGAACTTAGACCCCATTGAGGAAAACCATATACTTTTTATTTTAACGTTCTAAAATCAGTATGTTTTCACTTAGGAAACCCCTTAAATTTTTTTTCAGTCAATATTTGTACTCTAATTTATCCTAAATTACACTAATGGTAAGAAATATTCATCATTAGTTTAAGTAAAAATCCTTTCCTATTGAACTCAGACCCCCATGAGGAAACTCATACTTTTCATTTTAACGCTCTTAAATCAGTATACTAAATCACTTAGGAAACCCCTTAAATCTTTTTCAATCAATATTTGTACCTTAATTTATTCTAAATTACACTAATACTAAGAAATAATCACCATTAGTGTAAGTTAAATCCTTTTCTGTTATATTTAGACTCCCATGAGGAAACCCATAATTTTCATTTTAACGTTGTAAAATCAGTATACTTGATCACTTAGGACACCCCCTAAATCTTTTTCAATCAATGTTTGTGCCCTAATTTATCTTAAATTACACTAATACTATGAATTTATCATCATTAGTTTAAGTTAAAATCCTTTCCTATTGAACTTAGACTTCCATAAGGAAACCCTTAATTTTCATTTTAACGTTCTAAAATCAGTATAGTATTTATTTAGGAAACCCCCCCCCCCTAAATTTTTTAAATCAATATTTGTATCCTAATTTATCTTAAATTACACTAATACTAAGAAAAAATCACCATTTTTTGAAGTAAAAATACTTTTTTATTGAACTTAGACTCCCATGAAGAAACCCATAATTTTAATTTAAACGTTATGAATTCAGTATACTTATTCACTTAGGAAACCGTCTAAATCTTTTTCAATCAATATTTGTACCCTAATTTATCCTAAACTACACTAATGTTCAGAAATAATCATCATTAGTTTAAGTAAAAATCCTCTCCTATTGAACTTAGACCCCCATGAGGAAACTCATACTTTTCATTTTAACGCTCTTAAATCAGTATACAAAATCACTTAGGAAACCCCTTAAATCTTTTTCAATCAATATTTGTACCCTAATTTATCCTAAATTACACTAATACTAAGAAATAATCACCATTAGTGTAAGTTAAATCCTTTTCTGTTAAATTTAGACACCCATGAGGAAACCCATACATTTCATTTTAACGTTATAAAATCAGTATACTTGATCACTTAGGACACCCCCTAAATCTTTTTCAATCAATATTTGTACCCTAATTTATCCTAAATTACACAAATACTATGAATTAATCATCATTAGTTTAAGTAAAAATCCTATCCTATTGAACTCAGACCCCCATGAGGAAACTCATACTTTTCATTTTAACGCTCTTAAATCAGTATACAAAATCACTTAGGAAACCCCTTAAATCTTTTTCAATCAATATTTGTACCTTAATTTATTCTAAATTACACTAATACTAAGAAATAATCACCATAAGTGTAAGTCAAATCCTTTTCTGTTAAATTTAGACTCCCATGAGGAAACCCATAATTTTCATTTTAACGTTATAAAATCAGTATACTTGATCACTTAGGACACCCCCTAAATCTTTTTCAATCAATATTTGTACCCTAATTTATCCTAAATTACACTAATACTATGAATTAATCATCATTAGTTTAAGTAAAAGTTCTTTCCTATTGAACTTAGACTTCCATAAGGAAACCCTTAATTTTCATTTTAACATTCTAAAATAAGTAAAGTATTTATTTAGGAAACCCCCCTAAATTTTTTAAATCAATATTTGTATCCTAATTTATCTTAAATTACACTAATACTAAGAAATAATCGCCATAAGTTTAAGTAAAAATCCTTTCCTATTGAACTTAGACTCCCACGAAGAAACCCATAATTTTAATTTAAACGTTATGAATTCAGTATTGTTATTCATCTAGGAAACTATCTAAATCTTTTTCAATCAATAGTTGTACCCTAATTTATCCTAAACTACACTAATGTTAAGAAATAATCATCAATAGTTTAAGTAAAATTCCTTTCCTATTGAACTTAGACCCCCATGAGGAAACTTATATTTTTCATTTTAACGCTCTTAAATCAATATACTAAATCACTAAGGAAACCCCTTAAATCTTTTTCAATCAATATTTGTACCCTTATTTATCCTAAATTACACTAATACTAAGAAAAAATCACCATTAGTGTAAGTTAAATCCTTTTCTGTTAAATTAAGACTCCCATGAGGAAACCCATAATTTTCATTTTAACGTTATAAAATCAGTATACTTGATCACTTAGGACACCCCCTAAATCTTTTTCAATCAATATTTGTACCCTAATTTATCCTAAATTACACAAATACTATGAATTAATCATCATTAGTTTAAGTAAAAATCCTTTCCTATTGAACTTAGACTTCCATAAGGAAACCCTTAATTTTAATTTCATTTTAACGTTCTAAAATCAGTATAGTATTTATTTAGGAAACCCCCCCCCTAAATTTTTTAAATCAATATCTGTACCCTAATTTATCTTAAATTACACTAATACTAAGAAATAATCACCATTAGTTGAAGTAAAAATCCTTTTTTATTGAACTTAGACTCCCATGAAGAAACCCATAATTTTAATTTAAACGTTACGAATTCAGTATACTTATTCACTTAGGAAACCATCTAAATCTTTTTCAATCAATATTTGTACCCTAATTTATCCTAAACTACACTAATGTTAAGAAATAATCATCAATAGTTTAAGCAAAAATCCTTTCCTATTGAACTTAGACCCCAATGAGGAAACCTGTACTTTTCATTTTAACGTTCTTAAATCAATCTGTACACTTAATCACTTAGGAAACCCTCTAAATCTTTTTGGATCATTATCTGTACCCAAATTTATCTCAGATCGTACTAATATTAAGAAATAATCACCATTAGCTTAAGTAAATATCATTTATTTTGAAATTTACCCCATGAGAAAACTCATACTTTTCATTTTAATGATAAAAATCAGTATTTCCTACTAAATCACTTTTTTAAAGTAACTTTTCCTAATATGTTTCTATTAATATAATTATGCAACGTAATTCATCCGTATTTTTAATGAAATTGTACAATTGAAAAGGTATATCAATCAAGTACATGTATGTGGAAACAGCATAACGATTCCACAGAACACAGCATTATGATTTTTAGAAAGATAGAGGAAATTAGGATTAAAAGTTGGCAATGTTTACAGAATGTTTTTAAACAGGTATTATGATAAAAGCTATGCTGATTGAGGTTAAAAGATCACATATTTTGCTTTTAATACATATTATTAATTTAAAAGAATTAAATATAGACTCAGTGTTAACCAGTTGGGAAAAATACCGCTAAATTGAGGAAATATCACCTATTTCTGATTAGGAATGGGGCCGAATTTCGGCCACTAAGAAGGTACTGATATATCCCTTAAAATATAAGTAATAATCTGTTCCATAATCAAATAAATCTTGAAATAAAATAGACACATTTTAATTCTAAATAAGTTACGATCCCTTCTTTGATTATGAATATGGCATTCGCATGATGTCAAAATTAGATCTCGTGTTCTCTTATCAGTGAAAAACTTAACAGGAAAGACAATGCCTGACCTTGTTATAGTCGTTTACCAGATTTATCTATTAGAATAGAATGATATAATTCCCTAGATATCGAAGAAAAAATGATACTTACTGTAAACAATTATTTCCATCTTCGAGTAGGAAGTTCCGATTGCGCATGCGCTATTTATATCCAATGGAGGAAAGTGTGTAAAGTACTCTTATGGACTCCACGATGAGTGTCAAAAAATCCACATACACACCGGAAACCCAAACATAGTACAATTTTATATTTTTTGAATCAAGTACGATGAGAAATAACGTTTCCGAACGATTTTACTTCCCACTACACGGGTGCATGTAGTGGGAAGAAAAAATGTAGTGGGATAAAACGTGTGTATTCATACTCGTGTAGTGGTATTCAGGTGCTTACAAACACACACACACACACACACACACACACACACACACATGCATTAAAAAATCCAGAGTCCAGCTGATTCCTTCACCTATATGAGAGCTGGTTAAAACTGGACAGGTAGGCTACACGTATATATGCTTGAATTAATTATACTTAAATCACTACTATTAGTATGTGTTAAGTTCGTTTATCGGGACAGACAGAGTTAGTCAGCCCAGGAAAGATAACTCCTGTTGTTAGGACCTGCGCCCTACTTTCACACCGCAATCAATGTAGTAACACTCTCGCTATCCTCGCCCTCTCATCATGTGCTGCTTCTGGGTCATATATATATGTATCTAACTCACCCGGGAATCAAAGCAATACATCTCCATCCACTCAAATATGCTAACTTTGCAAATAATAATATATCCCCACTTGTCTTCAAGCATTCCTTCCTATGTCCCAGCGGTTCCTTTAGGTTTCAATACCAGTAATCCAACTCCCCTTGTAAGAGTACCCGATAACCTTGGCCTTCATGTTCCGCAAACAACTAAGGACAAAATATGGGAAAACAGTACATCGACTTGATTAAAGTCGTAAAATCCGATATTGATTCAGGGGATCAACAAAAAATTGCTATAGTTCAAGGTCAGTTGGTTCTAAAACCGAAGCCCATTCAAAACAAAATCACTTTAATTCAATCATGGACGGATGCATTCAGTAACTACCTTACAAAGTATTTAAATGATGTCAAGGGCATTCTAAAGTACATGTACATGCAAACTATACGTTTTGGGGCAAATCGCAGTCCTTCTTCAAACTGGATTGAGTATATAACAAGCAATTTAGATTAAAAATATCCAAGTATACGTCCACCCACTGGGGCACAGTCGATGCTGATCTCTGGATGTTATATATGTCATCACAAGCAACAATGACTACTCAGCCTCCCTCCACTTTGAAATGTTTTGATTATAATTTCAGTGTCCGTTGCGCAAAGTACCCACGTTTATATCTAGTGCCACAAAACTCACCCTCGTATTTATTGCAGGCTGGAAAGACCTCCTCAGACCAATATTATACAGCCAAATCTGATATTCAACTCACGTCAAAGGCAACAACGTAATCCCTCTCAAGGTGCCGTCAGATCTAGAATCCAACCACAACTCCCTAAAGAGAGATATATGGGGTCTAGGTCATTCCTCAATTAACAGCATTAAAAATGCTTGGTGGATTATCCCTGTGAAAATATTGCAACCTCTTTGCTTAATGGGTTTCAAAAAAGTGTTTTACCTGCATTTCATTTGGTTAAAGGATTCCATTAAGGTGGAATAAAACACCTAGAAAAATCAATCAAATTTACAATAATTTTTTTGATTATGAAAGATATAATGATAAATAACCTATACATATGTCAAATAACCGAAAAAATTTACAGTTTGAGGATAAAAATGACTATTTAAAAAAAATAATTCAGTAAGTAACAACATAAAGCCCCTGTACTATGTGGGATTCGAACTCGAGATGTAGAGATCGCAAGACCGAGACCTTATCCACTCGGCAATGGAGTAAGTTTCCTATTGCCATAAAAAATTCTTTTAATGAAACGAAATATCGCTTCGATCAGAGGTCAGCCGCTTTGTGACGATGTGTTATTCCACCTTAATTAATACAAAAAACCTTAAATAATTAGTTTTTCATAAACCTTTACTCCTAGTATTATTCAGAATGTAATTCAACTGTGGAGAATTTCACATCCATTTGTAAACCTGCCTTTGGCTAATTTAAGGTGTAAGCCAGTATGAATAGGTGTGCTTCCAAAGAAAGACGGTGGTTGAGGCCTATAACAAATCTATCTACACCCGTTGGTACAAGTGTCAACAGCAGTATTGAGCATGAATTATGTTCCGTCTTGTATTAAGATTTTATCTTATTGAGCTGGAAAAGGTAAACCTATCTCGATACACGTCTCTAAGTGTAAATTAAATTAACCCCACAAACCCAGCAGATTTTCCAACATCACAACCAGGTACATATCTGACAAATCTTATGAACTTAAATAAAAAATTACTTACGTACTAAATGCAAGAAAGGTCACCTTAAGGATGACGTTTACTCAGAATGAAAAAATAATCCACTGATGATAATGAAAAACCATCTATTGTGTGTTATAGACCTTTGCTTGTATTGTTATTTTTCACTTTCCGAAAAGTAGGTCAATGACCTACTTTTTGAGTTAATGGCCATTGAATATTTATTGAAAAATCATTAAAACTCCCATAAAATTTTACACTACGATTGAGATTTTCTTAATTATAAAAATATTACAAATAATTAAACACTGTAAAAAATAAGATACAGTTTATGAATGGTAGTGGCACTAAATAAGTACACAACATTAAGATTTCAGCATCAATTTCAAAAAATAATTCAGTCCGAATTTCCTCTATCAGTTTTCAAATCCCTACCCATTTTTGATTCAATTTTACAAAAAATTGAATGATGATAATACAAAAACATTTATGATATTGAACTACTTATATTGACCTTATTATGTTGGCATAAAATTTATATGAGGTCAATGATCAAAATTTTGAGATATGATGACTTTTATCGTTTTTAAGCATTTTCCAATATTTTTATTATTCGTGCCATAAGATTATTTTAATGAATAAGTGAGGTAAAACCAACGGAAAATATGTAAAATTACGTAGACTTAAATATAAAATCCTAACTTTTAATATTAGACTACTGCCAAAAAACTTTTAGCAGAAAACAAAATCAGCAAAATTTAGTCCGAATTTCCTCTGTTTGGCTAAAAGTCAATTTTTGTTTGAGCATAATTCCATAATATAGTAAAACTATTGAATGTTTTGTCAATAATAATTTATTTCATAAATACTTTTTGTGTTTAGAACAAATTTTACTCACTACATTGAACTTTTTAACAATCGGAATTTGAGAACTCAAACCCTGAGTAAATAACACCCTTAAGAGAAATGCAGTCTCTTGTTGTTTCTCTCAACTCTCGATTCTACAATGCAACGACAGGTATAAAAAGCCTCATCACTTTATAAAAATCACACATCTCATAAAACAGGATGTTTGAGTTTGGTTAAATTTCCTGGATAAATTTAATGGCAAAACTTCATTGTCAGGATTAATTTGACAATACCTTTTTACAACTTTTCACAGACACTTGCGGCTCCTGCGGTGGAGGCGCATTTTTTAAACAATCATTGGATTGTTCAAGTTTAACCTAGTACGTTGGACTTCGATTGTGCAGAGACATTTTCTACTCATACCTATATCCTTATAGCTATATGGATATCATAATGGTCAGAACAATTAGCAACCAAAATATTATCAATAAATACCGACAACATGGCCATAGTCCACATTGTCAACTCCAAGTCAAGTAAGACTGACAGGGTTATGTCCTTGATTAGGCCTATTGTGCTCATTTGTTCAAAGCATAATATCCAAATCAATGCTACCCACATAAGAGGATATAAAAACTCAATAGCAGACTCAATTTCTCGGTTTAATGGCGGAGGTTTATGACTCTAGCTCCACATGCATACCCTTTTCCGACCAAGATAACGTCTGCATTATTGACTCGCTTACGCCTTGAATAGACCATATCTTATCCGCTGGTGTCTCCCACAATACCGCCTTAACTTACCAGAAAGGATTTGATTCATTCTGCTTTTTAGAAGTAAATACTCGACCCCCCCCCCCCCCCAACGCGCTATGGCCACTTCCGCTTCATAAGATTATTAATTTTATATCTTACCTTCCTGCACACTCTATTCTCTTTTGAGAAGTGAACAATTAGTCTATGCCTGTCCGAGAGAATATACACACTCATTCACTCATTCCATCGTCAGGTGTTATTTGAGTGCAATCAGTTATCAGTTGCAAATTCAAGGTAAAGAAGACACCACTAAGGCATTTATTGTTAAGAAATTATCAGAAGAGTTGCATAGATGTAATCCATCTAAGGATGTTTGCTCCCCTATAACTCTTCCTCTGTTAAATCAGATAACGTCCATATTACAACATATGTGTGCACCAATTCATACGAAGTATTGTTTTCATCTGCATTTCAGTTAGCCTTTTTTGCCTTATTACGAGTCAGCGAGATTACTGTTACAAGCAAACAATCCACTCCGCTTTCCTTTGGCGATATTTCCATTTTGGAATTCGTAAAACTGATCTACACTCGCGGGCTCTACAATTCACATTGACACATCAAATTTATTTCAGTCAATCTTGCAATGTTTTACTAATAGACCATCTAATCAAGGGTCTCGTTTTTGCTATCTCCATTCCAAACCCTCATATTATACCAATTTACGTCAGTTTTACACAAAACAATTAAATTCTTGGGTTTAGACACCTCCACATTTAAGTCCCATTCATCTCGCATCGGTTGCGCAACTCATATGTACTGGTGTACCGGAAAAGGAAAAAGAGGTGAAAGGAAGATGGAATCGAACGCAATGTACTCGTATATATTCGCATTTGATTACATACTCCATTTATATTTACTCATTTGCAGATTAAATCTAATGATAAGTTCTTCAGATGTTCATTTTGTTTCGTTGCTAATAGTAACCAAGATTGTAGGTCATACACATGTACGTCTGTGTGGATAGTTGGCAGTTCCATAATACGTAATTCATCAGGCTCCACCGTCACCAAAATTTTCAAATCCCTCAGCTCATTCCTCAACTCAAATCCTTTAAAGAAAAGTGCATAAATTTGAGGTCAAACATCAGATTTGAGGCTGAGTATTGACTTGAGGAAAGTTGGTGACGGCGGGGCCAGAACATACCATTGTGAACCATCACATCAACCCTAAAGCGTTACAATATTGCTGTCAGATGGTTATGATCTGGAAGGACTTTGAATCCCTTCTGTATAACATGATCTGTCAGTTTGGGTAACTAGGTGAAATACTGTAGTTAAATGTGCTGTATTTAGATCAACCTTTCTGACCTTGTTAATGATTGGTCAAAACCATCTGACCTGCCAGACAGAATAGAGCATGTCTCTATTCCATTCCATCTGACTCCATTTGACTTCATATCTGTCTTATGATTTTCCTATTTACACGGTCTGATTTGTAAGATGTGGCAAGTCAGATCTGAAAAATCACATCGTGTAAATACTGTGTTTGATAATTTGGGTATGCTTATTACAATTTAATTTATTACGTGGAGGAGCGTAATTATGCGTGCATTTCAAATACATCACAATTCCTTAGGTGGCAGGGGACAGTTTTTTTAATACAATTCATTGTAGCCAAGGGATGCATGTCTTCGGAACTCTGTAACTAGAATTTCCTCAGTTCCCATTCAGCACAAATACCTTTAATTCACTCTTTATAAGGCCAATCACCAATTTCTGAAGAAAATTACTAATCAAAACCTGTAAAATTCTCTACATACTGGTTTTTATGAGATTTTGACCCTTTCATATTTTGCTAATTTTTCATGATTTTTCAGCTTTTTAGACCTCCCCCAGCTAATTCCCTGCTGAGGGTTGACCTTCCGTACCGCGTGCATGTTGCACTATCACATGTCACAAACTTACCGGTGTATAGTTTTCAATGTCCCATCCACCTACTTTTCGTGTTATCAGCAAAACAGTCATAGCCGCAGGTTTCGCATTTTACTTCTGATTCTCATGTACCTAACATAAGGGGCCTACATATTGCATATCAATTTCAACGAGAGACACCCCTCTAACTACTGATAACCATTAAAAATCATTTCATGAATTTTAGCAACACTCATAAGCCTTCAAGTACAGCAACTCTCAATTTTACAAAAATATTGACCGGGTACTTTATTCGAAACTGTCCCTTGCTACCTTACTGAAAATTTTTAGCTTCCCCCCCCCCCCCTCCCTCAAATTATTCGTCATTGTTTTATATCATATAGTAACATGTTTGGGGGGGGAGGTTACATTTAGTGAGAAAAAAATAACGGTTACTACCTTATTCGAAAGTTGGTAAAATATGATTATGATATTTTTCTTGAATTTTTATCACATAACCTTAAAGTCGCATTATTTATTCTTGGCAGAGGAGTGAATTATCAACATTTTTATTCTTGGATCGTGACCTAAATACTGGTAGCCGAACCCTGGATTTAGCCGATAACTGACCCTGTTGAGAACCATACTCTTTGGAAGTGGACAATCATAATTAATTGACCTTCATCAATGACATGCCTGTCCAGTTCTCTCAATATAATTTGCAGAACCAGCATAAGACAAATATACACACACGTGTACATCTTATAAAAAAATAATGGCAAGGAAATATTGGTATATATTATACAGTATATGATAGTGCAATACATGCACATTGTCCACCACTTACAATTTTCACTAATGAAAGTCATACTTACACATGTACCTGTATATCCTACATGTCCACCTGTTTTGATTGATGAGATTGAGTTCACAGATAAAAGTGAATACAGAGTTCAGCTTAATATGGTTCAGTGAACGTGTATAAAAACAGCGGCCTGCTTCAAATAAGGTGAAGGTCAAACTGTAACATAAAACGTTGTATCTAGATAAATGTTTGCAACGGGGTAACGCTACGTAACAACCCCCCCCCCCATAGTAGTTTACGCGGCCTCCACCCCATCCCACCACTTGGGGGGGGGGGGGGCATTATAAAAAATATGGCAAACAAGCTAGTTTGTTATGACTGAAATTGTTCAGCGGTTACTAGAGCACCAGCCTTTAGGTAACCTTTTAAAACTAGGCTTTTTAGGTTGTGTGATCAATAGCAGCAAAACTTAAGGCAATGTATATTTTTTTTTATTGTTTGTTAAAATATTCAAAACTGAATAATAGTTAGAAATTCTTTTACACACGGTTATTAAAGCATCATCAGATATTGATTTAATTGGAAAAAATTGAATTAGAAATTGTATTTCTCGACTGAACTAAATGGGCATTTGCGCTATCTTACCCCCCCCCCCCCCCCATTTTCTTTGGAAAAAATTGATAATAACACTGTGCCGAATAATTATGCCAGTGTAGGGTTGCAATTTGCACAACTCATGTCTACGTAAGATGTGCATGTTTGTTTCGAAAAAAGAGTTAATAACCACTTTTGTATTGATGTATCTCACCTGTCATGTATTGATGTGTCTCACTTTTATGATTTAATTCTGGTTGTAATGCGCTTTCTGATTGGCTAAAAAAAGCTATATCGTATTTATGATAAAGAATGCTGCAGCTGCCTACATCATAATAAGATAAACTTTAAAAAGTTAGGCTTACGTTTTAATTTTGTACAATTAATGTCATTTTAAAGGTCAAATGACCATTTTTATCTACAAATAATAACAAAAAAAAATCAAATTTTAAGGAATGAATACGATAGCTATAATTTATACAAATGTAACATGGGTTGGGAATTTTACGCTTTATAAATCGCAAAGCAGTTTAAACAAAAGGCGCAAACTGCATTTAAGCATTCCTTAAATAAAATAAATTTCTATTGAAGTAAATGGACTTCCTATAGGAATATCAATTCCGATAGGATTCAAGCAAAACTTCTATAGGATTTTAACATCCAACCGGAAATCTTTATATCCTATAGGAAAACTGCCTGTTTGAATTAAATTTCTGTAGTAATTAGTTACCTTTCTCCTATAGAAAGTATAATTCCTGTAAGGTTTTTTTTTAGAAAATCACACAGGATTTTCAGTATACATGCATTAAGTAGGAATATTATCTCTTCTATGGGAATTATAATTTTCTCATGAAATACTAAGTTTTAAAACGTTGATATCTTACCTGTCAGATGAGACACACGAAAAACAAAAAAGGTTAATATTATATTCTTTTTAGGCAATGGTCTATCATTTGGAATATATGGATTTTTTCGAAACTAGCTGTATATTAAGCGGATGCAAACATTTTCCCTTGACTCAGTGTTATATACAAATACTCAGTTTAGATGATTCGTTTGCGTTTTTATACTAGAAAATTTATGACAATGTAGTCTTAAAGAAAAAACCAACTAAATTACGAAAAGTGGATTTGTCAGCTAATAATACAAAAAAACTGTATACATGTATTTATTGCATACAAAAAGTTGCACACGGTTTTGGACTTAATAAACTAATTCAGGAATATATTCAGTCTGTGAAAATCTTTAGGCCAAAAAATTCATGGCACATTTTAATTTCGAATGTAAATAAAATAAATTGATGACATCTAGTCACTATTTTACCTGCCTCTGAATATCTTTTAAACACTCTCACCAGCCCCGTTAAGTGACATGATGTGGTTTGTTTACCGATAAAAATAGCGACCAATGATCCCGACGTGAAAATAACAATTCACTTGACCACGAGAAAAATATACAGAAAATAGAAGACTTTCCTTAAACTTCAATGGAAATCCTATGGCTATATCCCGATACCTATGTTCAATTTCATATCATTTTAAAGAAGAGGTCAAGAATATTCTATAAGCGTTTTTCGAGAGACTGTAGGTATTCTGGATTTAATTCATTCGTCAAAAACAGAATAAAATCTGGGATTTGTTGCTAGTTAGGGTCTTCCGTTTTCAACGGAAGACCCTTTTGTTATTCTTCGGTTTCTTTTTATTAGGGTCTTCCGTTTCCAACGGAAGACCCTCTTGTTATTCTTCGGTTTCTTTCTATTATTAGGGTCTTCCGTTTTCAACGGAAGTCCCTCTTGTTATTCTTCGGTTTCTTTTTATTATTATTATACTTTTTCTTTTTTTTTCTGACTCCTTCTCGGCTCTATAACTCAAAAAGTTTCCAACTGATTTTGATGAAATTTTCAGAGATGATGTGAAACAATTATCCCTCAAAGATGTTAAAGTTTTCCTGACAACGTCACTTCCGTTTTGACGTAACGTCATTTTTAAAATTTTCAAAAAGTCATTTTGTCCGCGGCGTTTCTCAAAAACGTTTTTAGATAGAGGCTTGAAATTTTCAATGGTTATGATTTGGTCGATTTACCTTTGTAGTAAGGCTGGAAATGAAAATCTGTCACTTCCGGTCGAAACCGGAAGTGAAACAAATTTTTCGAAAAAATGAATTTTCTGATCAAATCAAAAATGAATATGTGTTTTGTAGATCTTATTATGCTGAATCTAACACTGAAAACTGTTTTAAAATCGGACGATGCATTACAGAGATATCGGGGGTTTAAAAATTGATTTTTCCGGAAATTTTGATTCCGCGTCCTTGGTTTAAAAAATAGCGTAATGTTCAAAGTAAAATTAACTCGTACCAAAAATAATTGTTAAGTCGTACTGTAACACATTCGGATTTTTTTTGTTAAGTCGTTCTTGAAATCGAAAAGGTTTTTGTTAAGTCGTACTTAAAATCATTCGTATTTTGTTAAGTCGTACCAGGAATAATTCGATTTTTTTCATCTTTTTATTTTAGTTACTCTTGTTGTTGATTTAAGAGCTCTGCTTCTTACAGGAACTTCCAGCTTTACTTCCGACATTAACGGAAGACCCACTCGTTGCTTTGCAACGAGCTTTGCTCTAGTTATTATTATTCTTTTTATTTTTTTTTCTGACTCCTTTTCGGCTTTATAACTCAAAAAGTTTACAACCGATTTTAATGAAACTTTCAGAGATTATGTGCAATTATAATACCTCAAAGTTTATGAAGTTTCTTTGAAAACATCACTTCCGTTTTAACGTTACGTCATTTTTAAAATTTTCAAAAAGTCATTTTGTCCGCGGCGTTTCTCGAAAACGCTTAAAGATAGAGGCTTGAAATTTTCAATGGTAATGATTTGGTCGATTTACCTCTGTAATAAGGCTGGAAATGAAAATCTGTCACTTCCGGTCGAAACCGGAAGTGAAACAAATTTTTCGAAAAAATAAATTTTCTGATCAAATCAAAAATGAATATGTGTTTTGTAGAGCTTATTAAGCTGAATGTAACACTGAAATCCGTTTTAAAATCGGACGATGCATTACAGAGATATTCGGGTTTAAAAATTGATTTTTCCGGAAATTTTGATTCCGCGTCCTTGGTTTAAAAAATAGCGTAATGTTCAAAGTAAAGTTAACTCGTACCAAAAATATTTGTTAAGTCGTACTGTAACACATTCGGATTTTTTTGTTAAGTCGTACTTGAAATCGGAAAAGTTTTTGTTAAGTCGTACTTAAAATCATTCGGATTTTGTTAAGTCGTACCAGGAATAATTCGATTTTTTTCATTTTTTTCTTTTAGTTACTCTAGTTGTTGGTTTAAGAGCTCTGCTTCTTACAGGACCTTCCAGGTTTACTTCCAACATTGACGGAAGACCCACTCGTTGCTTTGCAACGAGCTTTGCTCTAGTTATTATACTTTTTCTTTTTTTTTCTGACTCCTTCTCGGCTTTATAACTCAAAAAGTTTCCAACCGATTTTGATGAAACATTCAGAGATAATGTGACACTATTATCCCTCAAAGATGTTAAAGTTTTCCTAACAACGTCACTTCCGTTTTTACGTTAGGTCATTTTTAAAATTTTCAAAAAGTCATTTTGTCCGCGGCGTTTCTCAAAAACGCTTTTAGATAGAGACTTGAAATTTTCAATGGTTATGATTTAATCGATTTACCTTTGTAATAAGGCTCGAAATGAAAATCTGTCACTTCTGGTCGAAACCGGAAGTGAAACAAATTTTTCGAAAAAATGAATTTTCTGATCAAATCAAAAACGAATATGTGTTTTGTAGAGCTTATTAAGCTGAATCTAACACTGAAAGCCGTTTTAAAATCGGACGATGCATTACAGAGATATCGGGGTTTAAAAATTGATTTTTCCGGAAATTTTGATTCCGCGTCCTTGGTTTAAAAAATAGCGTAATGTTCAAAGTAAAGTTAACTCGTACCAAAAATAATTGTTAAGTCGTACTTGAACACATTCTAATTTTTTTGTTAAGTCGTTCTTGAAATCGGAAAGGTTTTCGTTAAGTCGTACCTAAAATCATTCGGATTTTGTTAAGTCGTACCAGGAATAATTCGATTTTTTCATCTTTTTATTTTAGCTACTCTTGTTATTGGTTTAAGAGCTCTGCCTCTTACAGGAACTTCCAGCTTTACTTCGGGCATTAAAGGAAGACCCACTCGTTGCTTTGCAACGAGCTTTGCTCTAGTTTTCTTTATATTTCATTGAAAATGACAATTTAAGACACGATTTTTCACCGAGTTTATCTTAAAATTATGCCCTGGTACACTGTATAAAACCAAGCTATTATTATAAAGCATCAGTAACAGAATTTATATCTAAAATTTTAGAAATCCGTAGGTTCCTATCATTTACTGTATCTTGGCCTTAACATACTATGTCATTTTGGGTCGGTTAGGATGCTTAGGAAAAGGTTTGAGGCAAGTTAATAGCGAGCGCAGCTCGCCGGCGCGCAGCGCCGGCGCGAAGCGAGCTCTACCGGCAAGGCGTGTGTGAATAGAAAATTCGGACTATTTGCAAATTCATTCAACGTATTTTTTTGGCATCAGTAAATCGGACCAGTAATGCCTTGTTTTAATCGTCCCAGTAGTTCCCTGTAATTATGGTTTCCCATTTCACACTCTCACGAGAACAAGATAAAAGACTACGTATATGCATTGAAACAACGCCAATTTCCGGAGTTATCGTCCTTTCGAGTGACGTCACAATGGATTTCTTACACATTGATCCGACAGTATTTTTCGGAGTCAGTAAATTTCGACCCACAATGCAATTCCTCAATGTCGGCCGATCTCACTAGACTGGATACCATCTCGCGAGAATCAAAGTAAAACTTTTGAGAAACAGATAAATTGTGTAATTTCCAGAACATCATGCTTTTTAAGTAAACCAAACAGTATTTTTCGCGTAGTTTTTTCTAGTGTGTTTTCAAAGAGACAGACTACTCTTGACTGACGTGAACTTTGACGTCACAATAAGGGGAAACTACTCTAAATAGTTATTGTAAATCTGCTTAAATATAAATACCAAAATCTTCTCAAAATCTTGCAGAGCTAACCAATCGGGACATTTCTTCAGGGATAGGAAACAGCTGTAACTTGCTCTCATTTGGATGAATGCTCACAATTATTTTATTCACTATATTTATTATTTACGGTAATTTCCAGGAACGTTTTTTAAATGGGGCGTGGCAACATCATTCAAAAAATCTTCATAAGCAAAAAGAAAAATAAAATTCTCAAAATCAGGAAAATTCTAATCGGGGTGGGGAATGGGGAGTGCGTGGTATGCCTTTAGCTCTTTAGCTGCTCAAAAGTGTATTTATTTTCACTACTATTTACGATAATACATGCTCCCGGGGGATCCATTTTCCTTACGTGATCAACAAATTTTTTTTACACGTAAATTTGATTTTTTTTTTAAACGGGGGAGGGGGGAATCTGTAATGTGTCAATTTTTATTTGTAAGTTTAATAAAAATGTCTGGTGCAAGAAAAGAGGAAATAAACTGCAATGTACATTATGTTAAAATCTTTATTATTCAACAACATTTTATCTGAGATAAATTCTATATTGGCTTGCGACCAGTATATAAACAATCTGATTGAAATCAGATCTTTGATCTTTGATCCGTTCCGACAAATTCTGATGTCGCTACACTTTGGTTAGCGACTATCAGAATATCGGAGCGTTACAAAGATCTGATTTTAATCAGATTGGTATATAAATTAATAAAAAATCTTATGAATTATGAATAATGAAAATGTACTGGAAAAATAAGTATATTTATTTTATTTTGCATTCAAATTCATTTACTTTACGTCACTACTTTTATTTTTATTGATTTATCATAATTCATTTTGATCACCTGCTGCGCTCGCCCCAACGGTCGCACCGTAAAACATATTAAGATACAAACAACAATTGTTTTTCTCTCTTAATTATTCCTTTACGCAAAAAAAGTCATACAAATATTTCACCAGCTCAAATCAATTCTGATATGGCAAACCTATAGAATGACACTAGTAGTCCAACATATCCAAACTACAGGAAAATCAATCTAGGGGGACTGAGATATGGCCCCACTTTCACTTTGGAATATGTGTGAACATTGGCCTCTTTATGGGACACATCCATTGTGTGTTACAACGCACTTTAAAGAAATTACGCACTTTAAAAAAATTTCATGGATTATATTTAAAAAAGAATCAAATGCATTCTCAGCTACATGTAACTTGATAAACAGTTTCTCGATTAGAATTTTTTTCTCCACATAAAGAACAAATCGGAAGGTTTGAAATTTCCAAATATGATATAAACTGCATCGCTTAGCAACTGCAATTTGGTTTTTTTTGTGTATTCAGCTTATTTACTTCTTATCTGGTACATTGGGCTATTATGCCAGAAAATGATTTATTTATTGATAAGGGAGATAATGTATAACATATTTCAACTGGCTTCAGTTGCGTGTTCTTATAAACAAGCATGATGATAAGATAAGATAAGATAATTTTATTTCCAAATTCTGGGCCCTTTTGTGCATACAAAGGTACATGTAAAAAAAATATTAATAATAATAATAACCTACACACTAACAGAGAGAGAGAGAGAGAGAGAGAGAGAGAGAGAAAGGTTTTCTAAATGATAGTTTATATTTACATAGAACATGAGTCTATTACAGTCTCAGCTGAACATGAGGTTTTTCTCAGCTGAAAACAACTATAAATGTAGCTTGCAAAAATTTCAATAACATTATCACATTCATTAGACATTAGCCAGATAAACTTATCTTTATTACATAGAAATTTTTATACCAAGTTGCTGAATATCATATTTTTTGGAAGGAAAAATTAGGGGCAGGGGACCTCTCTGTAATCATTTAAATGGTGTACTCGTAATTGACATGTATCTTTTGTTACTGTGGAATGATTTAAATTCGTGGAGGCTAATTTTCTGGGATTGTGTTTTTTTTACTTATTCGTGGGAATGTAATTTCGTGGATGCGTAGATTTTTTTGTTTCAGTAAGAAAACTAACTCTTTCCAAGTTGTTTTCGTTGAGGATGTAAATTCGTGGGGGAGAGCTACGGTAACCCCGAATTCCACGAAAATTGAGCCACCACGAATTCAAATGATTCCACAGTAACTCCCATCCCCACCTCCTTCCTAATTCTCAAAGACTGTCAATTAGATTCACTAGTGCAAACAAATCATCATACTATCAACAAAAAAGGAATTCAATATTCCAAAAGTTGTGCGTTAAGGATTACGTTTACTCAGGGTTTGAGATTTAAAAAAAAATATTTTTACAAAGTTCAATATCTGAAGTCCAAAGTTGGTTTAAAAACACAAAATAACAACGTTATTAACAAAAACCGATATTGATATCCATGATTTGTTTATTTAAGGAAGATATGCTCCGACAAAGGTAGATTTAAATTGAAACAGAGGAAATTCGGACTAATTTTTTTCATTTTCTTATTTTCTCTTAAAAAACTTTCTGTTGCAGTGTAATTGCAAAAGTTAAGTTTCTATGTGTTTCTTCATATAATTTTACATATTTTATGGTTGTATTTACTCGTCTACAAATTTATATCACTGGCTGGCACGCGATTGGAAAAATCTTTAAAATACATAAAATCGATTCAAGATAAAATATCTCGAAATTTTGATCATTGACCTTATATAATGTTAATGTCAAAATAATACAGACAATAAAAACAGTTTTAGGCAACCAATGGTTTGGAGTCAGTTTTTTGTAAAACTCGATCAAAAATGGGTACAATTTTGGAAATTGATAGAGGAAATTCAGACTAAATTAAATTTGAAATATGAGCTTAGAACGATTTATTCAAATATAAAATTAGTAAAGCTATTCGTATTTTATCATTTCCCAACCTACAATTTTTTTTTATTATTTTTAATAATTAAAAAATAAAGAAAACTTTGAAAGTGGGGGAAAATTTTGACAAGTTTTGACATTTTTTTCCAAAAAATTTAGAGGTCAATGGCAGAAAAAGTAGGTCATTGATCTAGTTATTTGAAAGTGAAAAATAGCACCACAATAGTGGGGCTACAATGAACAATAAGTAGTTTTTCGTTCCTATTTTTTTTTTCGCCCTTGAGTAAACGTAATCCTTAAGTGTCTCGATACTAAAAATAGTTGATGTACCTTCATAATGCACTTTGAAATTTTTTTTCAAAGTGGGTTAACTTGGTCCCTACATTTAGAAGCCTAATGAATAGATAGGCGCTTAGCAATTGGTTCAATTGTTTATCAATTTGTTAATAAAAATCAGTGCTGCTTGTAAACAATCTGGCCGGATAGCGTTGACAAAGAAATCAACAGGCCTGGTCAAACTTTCGTAGCGGATTAACTGTAGTCTCGCTTACCCCAGACTCTTGCTCTCGAGACTTGCCTCGCACGAGATAAGTCTCGAGAGCGAGAGTCTGGGGTAAGCGAGACTAGATTAACTGACACGCATTCTCCTATTGATTTGAAATGCACGTGCTCAGAAAATCTATTTACTGTCATGCATTTATGGATTACAATTACGGAAAATCTGAATTGAATTAAGGCCAATCATGTATTTCATCCAAGTCGGGAAATAAACAAACTGAAAGAAAATGTAAACTAAATTCATATAAAATTGGAGTCTGGGACGGAAGAATTATCTTTCGTAGAACTTCAACATATACATCATCACAGGTTGCTGATAAAAATGTAAGCACAAATGTCTAGTAAATTATTAGATATAAATATAGAAGTGTTGAAATATCATTTCTCGGGATAATGGTTTGATGCCGCTGGAGTGGATAACTTTCTTCAATATGGTTCATTTCGATTGAAATTTGGCAGGCACTTAGATTCAGGTGTGTGGAACAATCCCATAATTTTCGTCAAGTTCTGCAGAGTTTTACTGGAGCTGGAATTTTTATTCAGAGGAGTAGTCTAAAACGCGGTCTGGAGTCAAATCGCAGTCAGAGTTTCAGACTTTTAAAAAATTCTGACAAACGGTTGTAACACTTTGTAAGGTGTTATTTTAAAGAGGTTCGTTCCTGTGTTTTTGGGTAGCCATTTTGGGTCACCTCTATTCTAGAAAATATGTATCATATATTGATTCTACTCATAAATTCAAAGTAAATGAAAAATTACATATTTACAGAGTTAAGTATGGGATTATATTTTGTGGCGGAAGGTTTTTAAGAAGAAAAATGAACAAATTAAAGGTAAAATTACATATTTACAGAGTTTAGTATGGGATTATATTTTGTGGCGGAAGGTTTTTAAAAAGAAAATGACCATTTTTCATAACTCAGTTGTTTTAGAGTACCGTCACTTTAGCTTCCTTATTTTCAGTTCAAACAAAATTTCCAGATAGTTTGTGCATTAGGATATCTTCATTTTGTTACGAAAAACATAATTTTACAATATTTCTATCGACATATATTGGCAAATTTAACTTATAATTCATAAAAGTCAAAGAAAAATGAATTCCAATTTTAGCCTAAAATCAGCTTATTTCATGCCATATCTCAAATTTTACATAATAGACCTATACTTTTTGTTTAATTTTCTGAAATTTTAAGCTTTTTCTGACAAGTTTTTCATAACATAAGAAAAAGTTTGAGACTTTTAAATAATTTCATCACATGTTAAATTGGTAATGGATAAAAATAGCGTTTTATCAGTGCAAAACGGTCAAAATATCAATTAGGTGAAGAAATTGTAACATTTTCTTGATGATAATTTTAATTTTATTTATTTTAAATAGTATAAATTTGTAGTTGATGCCATGGTTCATTCCGATAATAAAATATAGAGGGAAAAGCAATTTATGTGCAATCTGCACTTTCAGTGCAGAAAGGTCATTATAAATACACTGTAGCGCCAAATGAAGCATATAGACCCCAAAATTTTCTTTTGAATTTCGATTAAGGTCAGACGACACGTTCCTCAACTTTGTATAACTTTTCCCAGGAATTTGTTAATGGTTTACCACTACTTTAACAAGCTTCTTGCAAAAAATTAGGATACCTTACCAGGCATTTCTGCAAAATACTAGACTTTGCAATCTCCTATATATTCTTCTTGAAAATACACTTGAGTTGCTGATATAAAAACAAATAAATACACAGCACAGCGGCCAGGCTTTAAACTCACAACTTCTATAACCAACGCTCCTGACAGCGAGATGCCACGGCTCTAACCACTCGGCCATCTAGGCATACATCTATAGACAAGTCAATTCTAATCATTTAAAAAATAATTATAAAAACAATAATTTTATTGGAACTCTTCATTACGAGGAGATACAAAAAAATGCTCGAGGAACGTGTCGTATGACCTAAAGTTATGTTTGTAGATTTTAAAAATATACTTTAGAAAAGAACTTTAAGACTTTTGATTGCAGGATCCAACGTCCTTAAAAAGAAATATTGAATTTCAAGTTCAAATATCGAGGGTCAAGTTCATATAAGAATTCAATCCTTGTACAAAATAATGGAAAGGAGGGAGGGAGGGCTTATTGTACATATAACTTAATCTGATATACATGTTGCACATACTTAGAATACATCAGTAATAAGAGATCCAAGGTCAGGTCAAAGGTCAAACCTAAAAATAAGGGATGTTTGAAAGAGCTAATTGTACAATCATACAAATTAATTAGATATATATGTTACAGATACATATAAACTCTAAACTATAAGAGTTAAGTGCAGGTTAAAGGTCAAACTTTAAATTAAAAGGGGGGGGGGGGGTAAGTGTGTTAAAAAGAGCTAATTGTAAATATAAATAAATGTAATATATATGTTACAGATAATTATAATACATCAGTACTTAGAGGTCAAAGGTCAAGGTAAAAGGTCACACCTATAAATTTCCGGGGGGGGGCTAATTGTACATATTACTGACTCTGATATACATGTAAATATGTTGCAGATACTTATAACACACCAGCTCTAAGAGGTCAAAGGTCACAAGGTCAAAGGTCAAGGTCACACAAAATGGGGGTGGGTGGGTGGGTGTTATTTCGTATGAAATCAGTGAAATTCAAAGGGAAATTACTGTCAGAAGGCGACGTTGGACCCTTTTGGGATCATAGATTGAGGAAACGTCTAAGTGTACTGAAGACATTGGTAAAAGTTTCAAGTCTCTACCTCTTATGGCTTCAGAGGAGTAGCGATAACCAGCAATTCGTACAAAAGGGGCAATAACTCACTATTTCAAGTTGGGAGCTGAAGGGCTACATTTTGAAATGTTTTAAGACGTCCTTCTACATCTTTGATGAAATTTCTATATATCACCCTAAACAAAAAGATACGAAAACTCATGAATACACAGGTTTTCAAACGACTTTGTCCTTTGACCTCTAAGTCATTTTGATCGGCAAAGGTAGACGCTTCCATCCCAAGTGGTCCGAAGTCTCTATGACAAATATTAAAAAAGTTGGAAGTGATTCTATGGAAATTTAAATACCCTCTGGGGCAATAACTGATAGAAGGGGGTCTTGGACCCTTTCGATATGAATAGATTGAAGGAGCGCCTAAGTGAACTACAGACCTTAGTAAAAGATTCAAGTCTCTATCCCTTATGATTTCAGAAGAGTAGTGATAACAATCACTTCGTACACAAAGGGCAATAACTTTGTAAGTTCTGGGAGGTATCGAGCAAAGGGTCATTGGTACCATAACTTTTTATCACATAAAGTAGAAATTATTTCAATATTTCTTGAAATAAAAAAGCTGTCCCTGAAAAAAAGGAGAAGAAAAAAAATATAAAACATAAGAACTACCAAAGGTCTTTCGCCTGAAAGGTAGAAAGACCTAAAAAAAAACCCCACGTAACATCGCTTTAGAAAGTGAAGGATGTGGGGAGGACTGATCCAAAAAAGATTAGCAAGCAAAATACAAACAAAACATTCCAAAATCGTGAAAATCTTAATTTAGGGTTGGGGTTGGGGGGGGGGGGGTCCATGTTATACTTATTCACTATTCATTTCATTTCCTTAATTATTTTCAATTCAATTGCGGGCGAGGAAGGGGGCCCTGACCCCCACCCCAGGTACGTGCCTGAAGAAGTTGTAAATACACGAGAACAATAATCAAAACATCTTCGATTTATCTTCAGTGCTTCAGGTTTTGCTTTGTATTTAAATGGATAAATGCATATGATATATATTCATAAATTTCCTAGCGACGGTCCCGGTGACTTGATTAATGGTTTCTCATTCCAAATGTATCTTAATTAAGTCGTTTCCTCTTTTTATTCTCTTTTAATTTATCTTAAAATTGACGAATTGCAGTTTTTTTTATGTTTTAATTGTTGAATATAATTTTAAGAAATTATCTTTAAAACATTATGTACACTTAAGTTCTAAAGAAAAGAAGTGATTGAAACCACTTTTTTTTTTTTGCATTTTTCTTTCCGTGCGACGGACCTTCTGTGTTTTCACGGTTTTTAAAACTTGAAATTTCACGTATAAACAACTTTTTGTGATAGGAGTTTCGCCCTGTCACTACCCAAGTAAGATAAAATTTGACTTTTTGGAAACTTTAGTTTTAAATAATTACTAATTGTTTACAATATTAGATATCGTATCATATTATATCATGGTTTTGATAGATAACTCATTTATATTTTCATGTGGAAAACTTTATCAAGCTTTATTTTAGTTTTCCAGTCACCAAACCGGCATATTTTCAAAGCTCAAATATATTATGACGTCTTTGTTAAAAAAATTGTTCATATCATAACGTCATAATCGAAACTGCAAATATGAATCGATTATAAGAAAAGAATACAGAAAAGAAATTATTCGAAAATCAGAATAAAAGGGGCATTAATAGTCTTCCAAAAAGTTGCAACAAATGGTAAAATAAAGGGTAATATACAAAAATGTCATGAAGGCGCGTGACTTTGCTTATAACAGGGGTCAGAATCATGTATTTTATATAATGAACAGTGTGTATTAATAAAATAATGCATATAATCTAATTCTGGTTGTAATGGGGCATTGGATAGAAAATTAAGTTAAATTTGTATAACCTGGTTTACACGTCACAAGACACGTCACAATGCACCAACATCAAAAACGTACTAATACGCTTGACGTTACGTTTGAATTTTGAACAGATAATATCATTTTTAAAAGTAAAACAGACTCAATTTGTACAGCAAATTACAGAAAATTAAATTATAAGGAATGAATTTAATATCTACCCAAGTTATACGAGTATAACCTGGGTTGTAGCAATTTACACTTTTTTTATAATCCGCTTCGCGGATTCAACATCACATTCAACAAGGAGACAAGAAACTCTAACTGACCCTTCCCCATTTTTTTTCTAATCTATAAATCTTCCTATGCATTTTTGCTTAAAATGTCACCAATGCACACGTTCTTTGCAAAGAACGAACTGTATCTACTTTGCAGTACCTCTTTATAAGAATGATAGGTTTAAAATTCAAATTTGAAAAAATTAGAAATATGTTACATGTACTATAAAAAATAACAAAAATCCCTTTAATTTTCAAAAGCGATTTTTTCCGGGAAATCCATCTCCCTTGTAGATCAATTTAATTGTTATTCGTAATAAATCCTTTCAAATCTTATCTTGGCCATTGCTAAAATATGCACCAATTAGGTAATAAAATAATTTTGCAAAAAGCGATGCCCCGCATCTGAAATCATGTGTAAAAATAACACACCGGACAGCGCTATCACCAATTTTGCAGATTCAACTATACCCAAATCGCGTACCACACAGAAATAAAACAGATGTACCTAATCTCTTACATACGTTCATGTACCTGTTATATGAAGAGAAAACATCAAAGACTCACCTGCATGTGTCTTTAAAAATTAAGACGTCAAGCCCTGTTATTCCGAACTAATTAATAATATCTTTTTTTAATAGCCTGATTTTTTCGTTTAAAAAAAGCTTGAGTACTCACACAGGTAGTTGACCTATTGCCTTTTTATGACTGAATGAACAGGCAATCAATAAGGCATCTTACAGAGGCCGATGTTAAACAAAAAAATAAATTTTCTGAAGAATACGTGTCATATTTATAAAAATGAGCACACTCTACGTGAAAAAAAATCCCCAGTAGAATAATTACCCCTTATAAATTCATTTTTTCGGTATGATTTTTTAAAAATGTTGATAAAGTCCTTACAATTTTGCCATTTTTATTGCAATAAACAGAAAGTAACAAAAATATAATTCATATTGATATAAACTTAAAGTGAAAGAAGGGGTATATTCTTGAAGATAAAACTCCTTCCGTTATAACAAGATACTGGCATATTGTACCGAGGTATAGTTCTCATCTTAACAAGTTACATGTATCTCATCATTACGAGTGAAAACAATTATAACGAAATTTTGTTTCCTGGCGATGAAAAAGCAGACTATATTGTTGAGTTTATAATTTTTCTACTGTTACTAACTACTGGGTATGCAAGTGCAGCACCCAAGCTTAATAAACAATGGAAAGCTGTCAATGTGACAACAAACTGGGTTTTCCTTTCTCTGTATCCATAATCCATTCGTCAATCCTGAATTGATAAAAAAAAAATACCCATCCAGAGAAATGGTGTACCCTGCGAGAAAATTACTTAGTTCAACGGCTGGAATTTTTTCATAAATTATCAAAAAGCAATATTCAAGTAATATACATATCTCTGGTTTATGTCAAATTGATCTGCAAAACATCAATTTCATATCTTGAACACTGTTATACTGTAGGAGTTATCCCTACAAAAGAGGTACCCTTTTGGCAGCCACCCGCCCTCCCGTCATTTTCACCATTTAAAAAACCAGATTTTTCCTTTAGAAAACCTGGTTAACAAAAATTATGAAAAGTTTACCCCATTGTAAGGAATTATAACTCGAATAATTTTAAAAGAAGACTGACGGGTTGTTGCCTTTTTAGAACTACATGTATACCAATCGCCTTGAGAAGCTCTGTATAAAGATATAGAACATGTTACTGCAAAGAATTTTGTATTTTTCTTTTAATTTACTAAATAATTGTTTATGGCTGTAGCTCATCTCTTAAAACTTTTAAGGTAGATCTTTTGTTGACAACCCTGGCTCCTTAATAAGCGTGAACTCCATGATCCTTTGCTGTTAATAACAATGGGAAAGATTTTTTTTGCAAACTGTTTGATGATTTTCAAATCCATAGGTGTCGACGATTGTACAATATAATTTTATGTATTTAGTAACTGCAACATATACATGTACTTATTCAATCTCCAGTATTATAGTTCAAGTATTTGAAACTATCTAAACCTAGAGTGATTACACTTCACTGTTGATTCAACCCACCACAACGTGTAATTAAAGCTTCGGGACAAACTAAACATGAAGCGTGTGAAAGAAAAGGGTCCCAGAGTGTTTAATGTTAGTTTGATTCGATCTAATCACTTTTACATCAATCGTTCTTGACTCGTTACTGGATAAAATAATAAATAACAATTATTTTACTCATTATGACACTTTTAACACTTTATTGAAAGACAAATTTTTTTTAAACACGGCATATGTATATATTTAGAGATCATGAACACGTATAACGAATATGATTCAATGTTTTTATCTAATGACAGATGTACCCATGTAGAATATTTCATTGTCCCTCAAGCATTCTTGGAGTATAAACTAAGCAAATGCCTGCGCCACACTACACGGGAAGCTTTAGCAGGAAGTGGTACCGTTTCCACTTTGTACCGTAGTCACCGTATAGTCTGTTTCCACGGAATAGTCATGTATAATCTTGGGTTTAATTCTCGACCAACACCTGTCAAAAATACTCATAATATATTCCCTGTAGCGTCTGTTGCAGCCGACATAAATCAGAGGGTTCAGTAGTGGACTAAGAAATAGCAACACCATTGTCACATGATGACGTGTATCGTCTTGAGTCGGAGAATTTATAATGACGTCATAAAAAACGCGCACCTGCAAAGATAATGTTTATTATAATAACGTAACAGCAAAAGCCCATATGCCTAATGCATTTGAAAACATATGAAAATATTTATCGTATTACATGTAATAAGCATATAGTATTGCAAAAGCGGTGGGTGTAGATACAGCTCTACTGGTTAACTCACCAGAAATGGAGTGTAGCATATGATATAGACTGCAGATACAACTTTTGTAACATTTGCCAGGGCTGTCCTTTTATTCTGGTGAACATCCGGGTTAACTGTTGAACACTCGGTATGAATGGAATTCTTTTGGCGCATCTAAACATTGAAAAAAAATCTTTATTAATTTCAAATCTATCAAAATGATGAAATATTTCTTTGATGTTTAATGTAAGTATGAAGGAAACTTGAATTGCTAAAAAATACCGCTTTCTTCATACCCCACATGAAATATGTCCTGTTTTTTATTTAACCATTACATAGCAGCTCTGAATTTTCCTCTAATTAATAGTACTTATCTTTAACAAGTGGGTGAAATAGGTATATTAACATTGTTAATGACAAGCACGCTATATACAAACACAAGAGGCATTTAGGCTTTGACGGTTACCCGAGTCCATATTCTTCAGATGTCAGAGAGCCTCATGTTTGCATTTTAAGCTTCATTTTAAGGTATAAACACTAATCTGAGAATCCTCTGACTGTTACCCTGCTTTTATTACTTGATATTTAAAAACTATTCATTCATATATGTACAAAGGGGGTTTGGGTTCAAGAGTCGGAGGAATCTCGTATTATCTATACTAAAGTATATTTTTTAATAGTATTTAATACAAGTTTATAATGAATTGACGCTAACAGCGTAGTGATTATCATTCCCGGTTACTTATTACATGTGTAACGTGTCGCGGCCTCGACCAGGCGTCTCGGTCCGTACACGGTTCACCCGAGTTTAATAGAATGCAGACACTTGCCAAGTGCCTCTTTGATGTACAGAAAAGCTTTAATTCAAAATATACAGATATAGGTTAACCACTGCCTTGTGGTAATTCTCAATATATACAAATATATATAAGCCACTGCCTTGTGGCTATTTCTATGTTTGTCAACTGCCCTTGCCACCTGGCAAGGCAACTTGTCGCTCAGCCACTTGGTAATGCAAGTTGGTAAATCAATCTGGCTATGCCACTTGGCCTATCAATTTGTCATTCGAAGAACCTGACTTAATCCACTTTAATAAACCAATGTTTCCTACTTACAGAATTCACGGCTGGGAAACTCTACAACACAGTAATTCGCACTCAGGGATTACTTTACGTATGAGTCTTCTAAACAGACTATACAACATCAACCAAACAAACTAGCGACACCATCTGGCTCTTAAACCAATTGCATTATCTCTAACACAAGTGTTTAAGAACATCCAAACATATTCTCTCGATTTATAAGTCTATCTGACTAATAAGAAACTACAATACCTGTTTTTGTTGTTTTGTTTTTATACAATAAAAATACTTGAATAACTCTTTTAATCATTTGACATTTTAATTACACTATTTACAATAATTACTGATAATAAAAATACAAACAAGGGAAGATAACTCTTTCAACCGTTTCACTTCCCTCCCCTTAAGAATATGCGTCCCGCATGATTCTACTATCAGAACAAACAATAAGTAAATAAAAAATTAACAAGTAAATATGCCGATGATCTACAGCATCTTTTCCCTCTTCACAGTGATTGTCTTGCGTCCGTGCTCCCGCACAATGGTTGTTGTCTTGATCGACTTGGTATATACAACTGGGTCTGTCTGAACAGCCTTATCTGCAACTTTGCACGTGGGGTCATTTGTCTTGTCATCCAGCCTCGGTGTCTTACAACGGTCAGGTGTATACACGGGCATGGGTTGAGTCCTCTTTCTAACAGTAGGGTCGACGGCTTTCTCACAGGGTGAAGGTCCACTGGTAGCTATACAATCTCTAGGTTCTTTGTTACTGGTACCCGGTTCTTCGTCAATGGTAATATCGGGTTCCTGTGAGAGCCACTCCTCTTCATCTGAAGACTCGTCCTCGTGGAGATCTCTAGATAAACTATCTTCACTGGATTTAATACCCTCTGCATTATCAGACTGTTGGCTGCCTTGACCTCTCTCAACTTCGTCTGGATGGTTTCTCTTAAGATGCCGTATGTAGTTGACTTTCTTATCTGTCGAATAATCACATCGTCTACAAAAGTGTCTGGTTTCATAACAATCGGCCATGTGGTCTTTCCATTCCGAGTGACTTCTACTTTTAAAGGAACAGAATGGACATTTCTTCAGCTGTTCTGCACTGGTAGTCTTCGTCTTCGCCATTTATCTACAACAGAAAAAAACTTATTGTAAAGACAATTCACCACTGGACATAATCTTGCAGCCATTTAGGCTGTCTTCTAATTCTAGAACCACCCGTTGCACCCAAATTAACATCATTGTCAACCTCATCTGTTTCAGACCCTTCATCAATTATAACATCTGCCTTGACGTTGCTTGTAGCAGATTGGTTAGTTTCTACCTGAGAACTAGCCTCTTCAACAACCTCTTCTCTTAACACCTGGTCACGCTTTAGTCGTAACCTGTCAACATGCACAACCTGTGGTTTGCCACGTTGTCCACAATCAACCTTGTAGGTTAAGTCTGTCAGTTTTCTGAGTACTTTAAATGGACCTTGCCAGTAACTAGTGAACTTCGGGGATCTTCCGACCTTTCTGATAGGAAAGTAAACATAAACTTGATCGTCTGGCTTGAACTTTTGCCATGATAGTTTCTGGTCGTGGTACCTTTTCTGTCTCACCATAGCTGTGTTTATATTCTCTCTGACATACTTGTGAGCCTCCTCCATTGTCTCTTTGAGTTGCCATCCCCACTTGTTGCTTGGAATATATTTAACTTCCGTTGGCATCTCGTACATAATGTCCAGCGGTGTAGTCACCTCTCTACCAAGCATCATGAGGTTTGGTGTGAACCCTGTGGTCTCATGTACTGATGATCTGTATGCCATCATGACATAAAGTAAAAACCTATCCCAGTCAGAATGGTGATCATTTACGTAGGCACTAAGCATCGTCACAAGTGTCTTATTAAAACGTTCCACCATCCCATCACTTTGTGGGTGATAAGGGGTGGTACGTGTCTTCTTTATGTGTAGGACATGACACATCTCGGAGAACAGTTCGCTCTCGTACTGGCGACCCTGGTCAGAATGGATGATTGAGGGTGTTCCATATCGTACAACAACTTCCTCAACTATAATTCTAGCAACGGTTGCAGCTTCCATGTTTGGCATGGCAAAACTCTCCGTCCATTTAGTAAAATAGTCGGAAATGACTAGAATATATTTATTGCCGTTTTCAGTCAACGGAAGTTCACCCAAGATGTCAGTCGCAATTCTGTCCATGGTAATCCCACTTTTTACAAGTTTCATTGGTGCTCGCTTCCTCATTTGTGGACTCTTTCTCTTAGAGCACTTTTCACAGCCAGCTATGTAGGTTCTAGTGTCAGCTTGTAAACCTGGCCAATAGTATTTCTGTCGAACTCGGGCTAGTGTCTTGGTAACACCCAAATGTGCAGCAGTTTCCAAATCATGGCAATATTGCAAAACAGTTCTGCGTTCGCTTCGGGGTATTATTGCTTGTAGACAAGATGCTTTTCCATTGCCAGCATCATACCTCCGGTATAAGATACCATTTTCTACCACAAGGCTATCCCACTGAGACCAAAGAGATCTCAAAACATATCCAAGACCACTTATATCCTCGTATGCAGGTTTGCTTGTACTTTCCAACCAGCTCTTTACTTGCTTCAATTCATGGTCTTTATTTTGTACTTCCCTGATGTTGAGACATAAATCTTTGCTTTCAGAAGCTAACTTAACAACATTGACATGACTCTTTGGTGACTTATCTTGTGGTTTGTCTAAGACACTTTGCTTTTGCAATTGATTTGATGGATCATATCCACACTGTCTACATGGTAACCTACTTAATGCATCTGCATTTTTGTGCTGAAGCCCCGGCCTATGTTGTATCTTGAAATCAAAGGCACTTAATGTCTCTAGCCATTTGGCAAGCTGACCTTCGGGGTTTTTGAAGTTAAACAACCATCTTAGTGAACCATGGTCGCTACGAACCAGAAACTCTTTTCCATACAAGTAGTGCTTGTAATGTTTTATAAAATGAACTACTGCCAAGAGTTCCTTTCGTGTGACACAGTATCTACGCTCGCATTTTGTCAGCGTTCTACTTGCATAGGCTATGACACATTCTTTCCCATCTATGTTCTGTGACAACACCGCTCCTATTGCTTGGTCACTTGCATCAGTATCAAGTATAAATGGGACTTTGAAATCTGGGTGAGCCAATATAGGGGAGTTAATCAAGTGGCTTTTTAACTTTTCAAATGCTTCTTGACATTCCTTTGTCCATGCAAATGATTTTCCTTTCTCAGTCAGGGAGTGAAGACATTTGGCAACAGCAGAGAAGTTTTTGATAAACCTGCGATAATAGCCACACAAACCCAAGAATGACCTTATCTCAGTGACGTTTGATGGTACGGGCCACTCTTTCACT
Organism: Magallana angulata; assembly: GCF_025612915.1. Taxonomy (NCBI): domain Eukaryota; kingdom Metazoa; phylum Mollusca; class Bivalvia; order Ostreida; family Ostreidae; genus Magallana; species Magallana angulata. The sequence continues at coordinate 39,356,178 of NC_069111.1, forward strand.
GCAGCTATTTTGCTTGGATCTGTGGCGACACCTTTTTCAGAAATGACATGGCCAAGATAAGTAACTTCTTTGGCGAACAGGCAACACTTTTTGGCCTTCAATTTCAAATTGGCTTTCTGTAGCCTTTCAAAAACTTTACCCAGGTTTTCCAACATATTTTCGAAAGTCTTACCAGTGACAATAATATCGTCTAAGTAGACTAAACAAATGTCCCATTGTAAACCCGCTAACACGCTTTCCATGAGGCGTTCGAATGTAGCCGGAGCACAACTCAAGCCAAAAGGCATTACATTAAACTCAAAGAGACCTCGCCTCGTTGCAAATGCCGTTTTGGGTTTGTCTGCACTCTCCATTTCTACTTGCCAGTAGCCCGAACAAAGGTCAAGTGTAGAAAACCAAGTTGACCCAGACAACTGGTCTAAGGATTCATCGATCCTCGGGAGAGGATATGCATCTTGAACGGTGCAGCTGTTGAGGCGTCTATAGTCCACACAGAACCTATATGAGCCATCTTTCTTCTTAACCATGACAATAGGTGAGGACCATGGGCTATTGGATGGTTTGATGACGTCTCTCTCCAGCATGTCATCTAATGTTTTATCGGCTTCCTCTGTCAAGTGAGCCGGTACCCTCCTTGGATGCTGTTTGATAGGACGACTATCACCAGTATTGATGTGATGCTTGACAACACCTGTTCTGCCCAAGTCAAAATTGTTTTCTGCAAACAAAGAGGTGTACTGTAATAAAAATGCTTTTGCCTCTTTATGTTGTTCGGGAGTTAGAGTGTCTACTGTCTTCTGCAACATTTCTGCCAGATCCTTCCGCAGCATGGTTGCACTCTGGGGATCTTCATCTGACAACATATTCTGTACTGTATTCACTTCAGAAAGCTGTCCTACTGTGGTTCCTGAATAAATGATTTTTGATTCTTGTTCCGTATTCATGAGTCTTACGGGAACAGTTTCTCCAGGAGAAACAACTGACCTTGCAGTCAAAGCAACTTGCTTTCCAACAATGTGGTCAACTGGTTCCACTATACTTTCACAAGATGGAATATGTGAACCTATTGGCACACAAACTTTGCCGGGTATTATAACCTCACTTCTTGGCGGAATGCTAACTGTTTTGGCAGCTGTTATCCTAAAACAGCCAAGGAACCCTTCTATCGCCATTTGCTTCTCATGCCCCTTGATGACGAGTGTCTCATTGTTGACATCAACTGAACACTTGTTTTTCTTCATAAAATCAAGGCCTAAAATACCGTCAATCTTCAGATTTGCAATTATAGCATCATTGTAGCATGTCACCTGGTCAACACAAATGTTGAACTCTGCTTTTCCATGCACGGAAAGTGGGGTACTATTAGCTGCCCATATTGTTTGAGATACTTCTCGCAAGTTAGGTCTTATTGCCACTGGTAACTTTTTGTATAGAGTTTCTGATACTAGTGTTACAGTAGCACCAGTGTCCACAAGAAACTTTGCCTTTTCTCCCTGTACCTGAACTTCTACATACAGTCCACATTCCTCAACTGATGAACCAAGGCCAACTGACACATTTGGTCTTCTCGCTGCATTCTTATCACCTTGTGCATTATCTTTCTGGCCTTTATCAAGACTGTCATGTTGTTTCCGTCTTCTGTGTAGCTCAGGGCAATTACGTCTAAAATGTCCTGTCTGCTTGCATTCATAGCACCTGCGCTCTTGATTGTTGTTATTTGCACGGTCACTTCGAAACCATCTGTCATCATTATTCTTTTGCCTAGAGCTTCTTAATTCTTTCAGTTCTTCTGTAATGCACTTCATTCCTTCTTCTACTGACTTCATCCAGGTTTCCAGCTTGTTATCAACATTGATACCATTTAGCTGGGGTTGTTCATCTGCAATAGCTGTCCTCAAGTGTCCTCTGAGTTCTCTATCTCGTTTTTCAACTTTGTTATATGCCTCCAGTTCTACAGCAAGGCTAATGGCTTCATTCAGATTGCCAGGACGAGATTGCTTGATTCGAATACGAATGTCTGAATCAATTAAGGCATCAATAAATTGATCCTTAGCCAATGTTTCACGAACTTCGCCAGGTGCAGTTGGGTATGCCAAGTTAGTCAACCGCCTGATGGCCTGGCCTAATTCCGAAAGAGTCTCTAATGGTCTTTGTCTTCTTTCTTTAAGTTGCACTCTGTATAGATCGGTTTGGTTAGGAGGTGAAAACCTTTCTTGTAAAGACCTGACAAGTGTCTCATAGTGCTGTCCCCTGTCCTTTGGCAAGTCACCTAATACTGCTTGAGCTTGACCTCGTAGGGATAATGCTAAAAACAAGCCTTTCTTTTCTTCGTTCCAACCATTGACACTAGCACATGCTTCAAAGTGACACTTGTAATCTAGCCAGGAACTAGAGCCATCATATGTAGCTGGCTTAACTGTCAATTTGCTGTCCCTTTCGTCTCTATATGTTTCATTCAATGTCCTGTTGACATCAGATTTAAGGGAAGGCTGGTGTACATTGGATCTATAAGGCAAATTGTCTCTTGGCAAATGGTCCTTCTCCTTGTCAAACTGGTCTGCTTCAAAGCGAACTTTCGGTCTTGCACCTTGGTATTGGTGGGGAGAGTTGGTTCCTTTGCCTTGGTAGATACGATCATACATATAATCTGTCCCTCTGTCAGAATACCCATGTCTCCTACTATCTGTCAGGGTGATGTCTCTTGGTGCCCTTTCATAGTCATATGTATCATCTAACCGACCAGTGGCAAGACCACTGTCCCTTGATGACACTTTGTCATATTGGCTACCAATTGGCGTAGATTGATCTATACGGCACCTCTTCAACTTTTCTTCCATTTTGTCAAGTGTTTCACGCAAACTGGTCTCAATGTCACCTGACTCCTTTTCTCTGTCCGTCATAATTCCCTATAAAATCCCGCAGCTGCCACCAAATTTGTAACGTGTCGCGGCCTCGACCAGGCGTCTCGGTCCGTACACGGTTCACCCGAGTTTAATAGGGAATGCAGACACTTGCCAAGTGCCTCTTTGATGTACAGAGAAGCTTTAATTCAAAATATACAGATATAGGTTAACCACTGCCTTGTGGTAATTCTCAATATATACAAATATATATAAGCCACTGCCTTGTGGCTATTTCTATGTTTGTCAACTGCCCTTGCCACCTGGCAAGGCAACTTGTCGCTCAGCCACTTGGTAATGCAAGTTGGTAAATCAATCTGGCTATGCCACTTGGCCTATCAATTTGTCATTCGAAGAACCTGACTTAATCCACTTTAATTAACCAATGTTTCCTACTTACAGAATTCACGGCTGGGAAACTCTACAACACAGTAATTCGCACTCAGGGATTACTTTACGTATGAGTCTTCTAAACAGACTATACAACATCAACCAAACAAACTAGCGACACCATCTGGCTCTTAAACCAATTGCATTATCTCTAACACAAGTGTTTAAGAACATCCAAACATATTCTCTCGATTTATAAGTCTATCTGACTAATAAGAAACTACAATACCTGTTTTTGTTGTTTTGTTTTTATACAATAAAAATACTTGAATAACTCTTTTAATCATTTGACATTTTAATTACACTATTTACAATAATTACTGATAATAAAAATACAAACAAGGGAAGATAACTCTTTCAACCGTTTCACATGTTGTAAACCTTACGGATATAACGAATTAGATTAGATGTAGATTTCGACCAATCGATAAATATGGTGTGTAGATTTCAGTCTGGCTGTTTCTATAGAGCTATGAATTAACTATAAGTTTCCGTAAGAAATAGAGGGAATCATACTTGGTAGGTGTAAATATATAGAAATGAAGTGAATTCTACGGCGAACCGTACGCGCATAATTTACGCGCATGTAACAATTCGTTGTGTTACCCGTTGCCAAGTGTGTTGCTAACGCTTAGGGTAATAGAACGGATTAACAACTGCGTCTAAACCAATCAGATTTCAGTATTTAACATAAAGGTATAATAATACTCTCAGTGAGAGAGCTTACGTATACCTATTAAGTAACTACATGTATTTTCATTTTTTTTTGGGGGGGGGGAGGATTCTCAAAATGTCGATGTTTTTTTTAAGCAAATCAAATTTCGTTGGCATTTAATATTCGTCATATCTGTATTTATCAATACTTTGGTTAAAAATTCGTCATGGATTTAATTTCGTTTATTTATAATGCCAACGAAAATACCGAAATTAAATCCTCAACGAATATTTCTGCTTTTACAGTATCTAAACCTTTAGCTATATACAATTTGTTATAAAACATCGTAGTATTCTGAAGACATTTCAATGTTTAAAGGTATCCAGGAATTATATAAATAAAAATGAAAACAACAATTTTTGAAATATGTCAGAAAAACCAAACAAATAGTCGCTAATATTAGCTGCATATCATCGTGTCTCTCGTCTTTTCAGCACAATCACACTCCACTCTAAAAGAAAAAAAAAGTGAAGCAGGTTCGGTTTAAGGCAGACCTAAATCTAACACGTCATTTGTGTTTCAAAATATCTATTTCGGCTGAGAATCACACAAAATTTTTCCGACAGATTAATATAAAACAGTTTGGTTTCCAATTTCGGCTTGATGGTAAGAACAAAGTTTAAATGAATATACCATTATTTGTGCAAGCATAAGAAAAAGAGGGAGGGACACTCCTTTTGAGACAGAATCGGGTTTGACGAATTCTGAGCTTTCCTCAAATATAGTTTACTTTCAATATATGTATAAATTCGTTCCACTCCAATGCTGTTTCGCCGAAAAAAGCTTTGAAAAGAGTGATGAGATCTTTCTTACGGCCGATATTCTGCAATTTTGTAACGATTTAATTGTCAGTGTTATTCAAGAAAAAAACATCATTCATATATGATCTAAATCACTCATGGAAGTGAAATTCATAATCTCAGTACTGAATCGATATTATTTTGACGGAGTTTAACCCAAATTCATGTTTGTTTTCTATTCAATGCTTCCAATACATTATATTAATTTCTCTGTCAAATTGCTTCAATCTTAAAAGAAACCGAAAACGAATATACATTCCTACTTGGCTTAGCCCCCCCCCCCCACTCCCTAACTGTTTAAAGAAAAACTATTAAATCCTCGCCTTTGTAATAAAATATAATTATGTCATTGCAATCACGGTAGTGTACTCTGTGATAAGTCCTTTTGTCTATTTTCATCCCATTCAACAGAAATCGATGTTCATTAGATGATTGTTTGATGACTGTATGGGAAGTGAATTGAATGGCACTGACCAATAATAAAGGTGTTTCAACACCCGAAGTAGGCTTGACTTTATTAACCTAAATGTGTACATGCTATATTTGATTAGTTTGTAGAATGGGATTATTGATTAGGATAAATAAATTGCATCTTTCAGAAGGCTAGTGATTATTAAATGAAGTAGTCATAACTTTATTAACCTTAAATTTGTTAAGGATATGCTGATAATAAAAAAATTAATAAAGATTTTAAAATAGCCAAGTAGTAATGAAGCCCTGGCGTTTACTTCAAATATGTAACATTTTTCATCTTATAAAGCAAATGGGTTTTCGTCATTTACTAGCAAACATTTGTACACGCATAATACAAAAACTGTGTGATTAGACACGAGTGTGTAAAGGATCCAGATATATTTTTCTGTGCCGACATTGCCAATGCTGTTATTTATGTAGTTCTTTAGAAATCAGAGACCTGTTTTTATCACTTTATAACAGATGATTTCATTGTTTTTTTTCAACAGTGTAGGGTGCAATCTCCGAAAAAATATCATAATTATACAGAAATGAATTTACAGCACAACTTGTATCAAAAGATTGGAAAATGTCAGAATTTTTTGTTGTTCTTGTATAAATGAAGTTTTTCTTCAACTGCAAATCTAGTTTTTCTCTAACTATTACTGGAGTATTCACAAATAAGACAATTACATGTATGTATCCTCATGATTCCCGTTCCGATATAACTGTGTATTTAACGTATTTGTTTTTTACTTTGATATTCAATATATCTAGAATACACATGTAGGATAAATCCGTTGGTCATTTACGCCTGTTCGTAAGTGTATTCTATATTTATTATTGCTTTTTAGATATTATTCAAATCAATATGTTTAACAGTCGATAGAAACCTCTATAAAGGATCCAGCTCAAGTTTCTCTGAAGGAAATCCAATAACATTATGTAAAGAGTAATGAAGTTGAAATTGAACGCCACCGGCATTTCACTTCAAACATAAATAAGTATTTTGAGACTTTGCTTCTAAACTAATATTTTTGTCAAATCCAATCCATATGTGTTCAGCGATTTACTTGATGAGATTTTGGCGTTTCTTTCATAAGCCATTAACAATGGCGCCCATTACATGTATAAGCTCTATAGGAATATTCACCGAAGCGAGGCGTGGAAACTTGTTGGCAGAACCAAAAATAATCAAAAGTGTACAGTGCAATAGTATAAAAAATGTAATTGCTGAGGTGATAACTGAAATTGATTTTATTTTGTCACCAAAAAAAAAAAAAAAAAAAAAAATGAAGACTTTGATGATGATTTTGTACATATAAAAAAATGTTGATTTTAGGGAGAGTGGTAAAAGCAAGCCATAGAATTTCAAATTAAGAAACTTATATTACAATTTTAGATCATATTGGACCAATAATTCAATGTGTTTTAGATTTGTTCGATATCAATGTTGAAAATCTTCCCTCCAAAAGTACAGCAGCAATTTTAACAAGTAAAAAGGGTGTTGTTTCAAGAAATCATATTAATGAAGAAATGAAAAACAATTGTAAAATTACAATGCATAGAGATGACTGACAGGAGTGCGACTGAGCAGAAAGTGAATGATATTTTCCCCATTCTGTAAGAGAGCCTTTTATTTTGTTTCTTTTAAAATCTGTGTCAAAATTATTTTACAAAGATGGGACAGGTAATCCAAATATTTTACAGGTTTATATGATACACCATGACGTGGAAAATATTCCCATTGTTAATATTAGAGGTACCGTTTTAATGTTTTATTTCATAATGCTGTTGGTACTTTTGTTATGCATAAACATATATTGCAGTATTTTTATTCTTTGAAAAGTTCTTACACTTTTATTCAGAATTTTATTGTTTTATGCTTGCAAAACAAACATTTTAAACTCTATTGAGAGCTCTGGGTGTTATTTTTAAAATTATTACAGAACCGTATTTTGTAAAAGCTACTGAAGTTGGCAACATTTTACATATGGGCAGTGTATTCCAGAGATTTTTGTATGTGTTAGATTTATTTGTAGAAAACCCCTTTTTAGCGTTAAATAACAAAGTTTCACTTTTTTATGGTCCTTATTTTTATGACGATGTCTTTGATTTTTTACTTAAAACTTCGCTTCACTGTTTCACGAATTTTTAAAAGGAGGGAAATATTTTAATGTTAATCAAGGTGATTTATCTGAATGTGACTCGTGTTCCACAAATAATGTTTGTTTAGGAAGCCTTATGGGTCAATTAAATTTTAAACTTAAATCAGCCTGTTCCTTATCTGTCAACACCATAGAAAGCTGTATTTTATACTCAAACAACAAAACGGAAGATTGGCTTAGGGATAAAGATCCTCAAGAACAGCAAGATATCATCAACAGTGCTAGATCACAAAATAGAGTTTTGATGAAAAAGGAAAGAGGAAAGGAGAAATTTTTTAAAGGAAACAAAGATTTTAGAAGAAAAAGAACAAGAAGCAAGGAGAAGGAAGGAGAGGAAAAAAGTTAATGAAATTGACAAAGCGATAGAGAACATGAGACAAGTTGGAATATGGGAGAGTGAGGAAAATATAAAGGAGGAGCTTTATAGATTGAAAACCAAAAAAGAGAAAATGGATAGCATAAAAAAATAAATATCTACTACAAAGTGTTCAATATAGACAAAAACTTCAAAGAACTCTTACAGTTTTCATCGAAAGGAAAGGTTTATGACAATATATTTATAAATGGTAAGGGAAACACGTGTTGTTATTGTTTCCGGTGTTATTTATAGCATAACGATTTCGATTGGTTTATTGACGAGTATACGGGGTTAAGTGTACTCGTGCGGAACAGGTAGTTTACCTGTGTCCAGGTATTAGGGAATTAAAGTCATTCGAGGTTTCGCTGCTTTACGTGCAACAGCCCCCCCTCCCCTCCCTTTACGTTTGCTGTGTACATGTATCTAATGTTTTATTTTTTATATTGTAGAATGTTGATTATGAACCAGAAGATTATATACTTGTTGTAAAAATTTTTGAATTAAAATTTAGTCTGTTGCACAGACGCAGGCGAAGCAGTTCCTATATATGTGTTTGAGTTTTTAATTTATAAATAATTTATGTTCGTTTGAACTGGTGAATAAGAACATAATTACAAAATTACAACAAAATCTGACTCAATTAATAACGTTAAGGGAAACTACACCAAAATACCAACCAAACGATTTAGTAGGGAAGGGCATTATAAATACATGGACAATGGAGAGTGGGGAAAATAAAGATTACGAAGGAGAAATAAGAGGCTTCGAAAATTGTGTTTTTAAAGTAACTGAATATCAGATACGTCAAGTATTTCATCTTAACAATAAGTTCACACTGCCATAGACACTGCTACATGTAAAAAATGTTGACCATTATATATATAGTGCCTGTTTGGGAGGGTAACTGTTGAAATTGACACCCAGAGAAAACCATTGTCAACCGACGCGAAGCACTATTTATTTTATCATACTACTGAGTGTCTTATTTTTAAAGAAAATATTACTGCTTTTATATAGAAATGAAGTGAATTCTACGGCGAACCGTACGCGCATAATTTATGCACATGTAACAATTCGTTGTGTTACCCGTTGCCAAGTGTGTTGCTAACGCTAAGGGTAATAGAACGGATTAACAACTGCGTCTAAACCAATCAGATTTCAGTACTTAACATAAAGGTATCATAATACTCTGAGTCAGACATCTTACATATACCTATTAAGTAACTACATGTATTTTCTTTCTTTTTTTTAGGGGGGGGGGGGGGCTCAAAATTTCGTTGTTTGTTTTAAACAAATCAAATTCTGTTGGCATTTAATATTCGTCATATCTTTGTATTTATCAATACTTTGGTTAAAAATTCGTCATGGATTTAATTTCGTTGATTTATACTGCCAACGAAAATACCGAAATTAAATCCTCAACGAATATTTCTGCTTCTACAGTATCTAAACCTTTAGCTATAGACAATTTGTTATAAAACATCGTAGTATTCTGAAGACATTTCAATGTTTAAAGGTATCCAGGAATTATTTAAATAAAAATGAAAACAACAATTTTTGAAATATGTCAGAAAAACCAAACAAATAGTCGCTAATATTAGCTGCATATCGTCGTCTCTCGCGTCTTTTCAGCACAATCACACTCCACTCTAAAAGAAAAAAAAATTTAAGCAGGTTCGGATTTAAGGCAGACTTAAATCTAACACGTCATTTGTGTTTCAAAATATCTATTTCGGCTGAGAATCACACAAAATTTTTGCGACAGATTAAGATAAAACAGTTTGGTTTCCAATTTCAGATTGATGGTAAGAACAAAGTTTAAATGAATATACCATTATTTGTGCAAGCATAAGAAAAAAAGGGAAGGACACTCCTTTTGAGACAGAATCGGGTTTGACGAATTTCCTCAAATATAGTTTACTTACAATATATGTATAAATTCGTTCCACTCCAATGCTGTTTCGCCGAAAAAAGCTTTGAAAAGAGTGATAAGATCTTTCTTACGGCCGATATTCTGCAATTTTGTAACGATTTAATTGTCAGTGTTATTTAAGAAAAAAACATCATTCATATATGATCGAAATCACTCACGGAAGTTAAATTCGTAATCTCGGTACTGAATCGATATTTTTTGACGGAGTTTAACCCAAATTCATGTTTGTTTTCTATTCAATGCTTCCAATACATTAGATTAATTTCTCTGTCAAATTGCTTCAATCTTAAAAGAAACCGAAAACGAATATACATCCCTACTTGGCTTAGCCCCCTCCCTAACTGTTTAAAGAAAAAATATTAAATCCTCGCCTTTGTCATACAATATAATTATGTCATTGCAAGCACGGTAGTGTACTCTGTGATAAGTCCTTTTGTCTATTTTCATCCCATTCAACAGAAATCGATGTTCATTAGATGATTGTTTGATGACTGTATGGGAAGTAAATTGAATGGCACTGACCAATAATAAAGTTGTTTCAACACCCGAAGTAGGCTTGACTTTATTAACCTAAATGTGTACATGCTATATTTGATTATTTTGTAGAATGGGATTATTGATTAGGATAAATAAATGGCATCTTTCAGAAGGCTAGTGATTATTAAATGAAGTAGTCATCACTTTATTAACCTTAAATTTGTTAAGGATATGCTGATAATAAAAAAAATTAACAATAGATTTGAAAATAGCCAAGTAGTAATGAAGCCCTGGCGTTTACTTCAAATATGTGCTTCACGTTGAGAACATTTTGCATCTTATAAAGCAAATGGGTTTTCGTCATTTACTAGCAAACATTTGTACACGCATAATACAAAAACTGTGTAATTAGACACGAGTTTGTAAAGGATCCAGATATTTTTTTTCTGTGCCGACATTGCGAATGCTGTTATTTATGTAGTTCTTTAGAAATCAGAGACCTGTTTTTATCACATTATAACAGATGATTTCATCGTTTTTTTCAACAGTGTAGGGTGCATTCTCCGAAAAAATATCGTAATTATACAGAAATGAATTTAAAAAGTGTAGGTCTCATCTTTGTGATTTGATCTATTACTGGAGTATTCACAAATAAGACAATTACATGTATGTATCCTCATGATTCCCGTTCCAATATAACTTAGTATTTAACGTATTTTTTTTTTACTTTGATATTCAATATATCTAGAATACACATGTAGGATAAATCTGTTGGTCATTTACGCATTTTCGTAAGTGTATTCTATATTTATTATTGCTTTTAAGATATTATTCAAATCAATATGTTTAACAGTCGATTGAAACCTCTATAAAGGATCCAGCTCAAGTTTCTCTGAAGGAAATCCAATAACATTATGTAAAGAGTAATGAAGTTGAAATTGAACTGCAGCTGATGGCATACCCCAAACAGTAATCCAACATATGGGTAGATGGAAATCTAATGCATATAAAAACTACATCCGTATGAACAACTTTTAACAAGGAGGTGTTCACATTTATTTTCTCATAATATCCCTATACATGCCATAGCAATGGGATAGAGGTCAACAAGGCTTGCTCTATCAAAAATTCTATGTCATTTCAGTTTGCGAAAAAGGTCAACAAGGCTTGCTTTGTATTAGATTTTTAGAGGTAATTTGAATTAATGTTTGACAGTTTTTTATTCGGAATTTTTGCTAGAGTTCAACAGGGCTTGCTCTACTAGAAATTTCATTGTACAACTTAATCACGTATATTGTATTGATTAGAGGTCAACAAGGCTTGCTCTAACTTAATTTTTCAATGTTATGATTATAAAAATTATCAATATTGTATTTAGATTTTAATGTATGGTTAACGTATACGGGTTAGCTCTACTTTATTATCTTCAGTTGTTTATATTTGGCGCACCTTACGAACGATAGGTTAAAGCAAAATATTTCTGTTTTGTGTGTTTGTTTTAATATTTTTCTTTCATTTTTTCTTTATATTTTTTTTATTTTTTCCTCCAATGAGTCCTCGGGTGGGGGTCTTTCGGTCATGGCGGTTTTTAACCCCACCTTTGCAAAATTATTGTCATTTATTCAATGATTTTTCTATTATTTACTCTGTTGTTTTCATTTTAAAACAATACAAATGTAATTCATTGAATAAACGACCTTTAATGCAATAACTTGTTCAATTTTCTTTGCAAATAAACTTGGACTCATTGGATTATGATAATGTACAGGTTTTTCTGGTGTATGGTGGATTTCCTTTACTGGAAAAATTTGGTTGTCAAAAAACTAATTTTATTGTAAATAAAAACATTTTTGGGAACAAATTTTGTAATTATTCATGGGGTGTATGTGTCATCTTTATATCTCTTTGTAAATCAAGCTGGCATTATAAATGTATAATAAGCAGATGCACGCATGCAGGGGGTATATCCCTTAACACCCCATGGTCAAGTTACCCAGGTTGTTTGATAGTCTGTAATTTGCATTTGCGCACAACAGGGTCACCGAGTGTTAGGTTTCAAATATGTTTTCACCATAGTTCAATTAACATGTCTAGCATCGAATATCTTTATGTAATTATTGTCGTAATATATCATGTCAGATGTGAATATTATCTCATTACTATTTTTTCTGTTCTGGCTGCTGGGCGCAAGAAATTTTCATGAACTTTGTTTAACCCACCCACCCACATTCCTTTAAACATACAATATAGTATGTAAGATTTTTTTCCCCCATATTTTCATATGAACACTGTTTATTTGTGAGGTGGCGGTTTTTAACCCCACCTTTGCAAAATTATTGTCATTTATTCAATGATTTTTTATTATTTACTCTGTTGTTTTCATTTTAAAACAATACAAATGTAATTCATTGAATAAACGACCTTTAATGCAATAACTTCTTCAATTTTCTTTGCAAATAAACTTGGACTTATTGGATTATGATAATGTACAGGTTTTTCTGGTGTATGGTGGATTTCCTTTACTGGAAAATTTTGGTTGTCAAAAATAACATTATGTAAAGAGTAATGAAGTTGAAATTGAACGCCACCGGAATTTCACTTCAAACATAAATATGTATTTTGAGACTTTTGCTTCTAAACTAATATTTTTGTCAAATCCAATCCATATGTGTTCAGCGATTTACTTGATGAGATTTTGGCGTTTCTTTCATAAGCCACTAACAATGGCGCCCATTACATGTATGAGCACTATAGGAATATTCGCCGAAGCGAGGCGTGGCGTCACGATTTAGGCATGCGCGGAACCTTGTTGGTAGAACTAAAAATAATCAAAAGTGTACAGTGCAATAGTATAAAAAATGTAATTGCTGAGGTGATAACTGAAATTGATTTTTTGTTGTCACAAAACAACAAAAAAATGAAAACATTGATGAAGATTTTGTACATATAAAAAAATGTTAATTTTAGGGTGAGTGGTAAAGGGAAGCTATACAATTTCAAATTTAGAAACTTATATTACAATTTTAGATCATATTGGACCAATAATTCAATGTGGTTTAGATTTGTTCGATATCAATGTTGAAAATCTTCCCTCCAAAAGTACAGCAGCAATTTTAACAAGTAAAATGGGTGTTGTTTCAAGAAATCATATTAATGAAGAAATGAAAAACAATTGTAAAATTACAATGCATAGAGATGCTACAACAAAAAAGTGGAAATATTTTTATGGGGTTACATTCAATACTGGTGAGAAAGTTTTGTCTGCAGGTGTGAGAGGGGTGTGTGATGGAAAGGGCGAGACTTATGTTGATGTAACGAGAGAAATTTTATGATATATCGCAGAAAGAGGGCGAGAGTGAGAATATTTTAAATAACGTTTCATCTTTTATGACTGACAAGAGTGCGACTGAGCAGAAAGTGAATGATATTTTACCCATTCTTTAAGATAGCCCTTTATTTTGTTTCTTTTAAAATCTGTGTCAAAATTATTCTACAAAGATGGGACAGGTGATCCAAATATTTCACAGGTTAATATGAAAAACCATGATGTGGAAAATATTCCCATTGTTAATATTAGAGGTAACCGTTTTAATGTTTTATTTTATAATGCTGTTGGTCCTTTTTTATGCATAAACATATATTGCAGAATTTTTATTCTTTGAAAAATTCTTACACTTTTATTCAGAATTTTATTGTTTTATGCTTGCAAAACAAACATTTTAATCTCTATTGAGAGCTCTGGGTGTTATTTTTAAAATTATTACAGAACCGTATTTTGTAAAAGCTACTGAAGTTGGCAACATTTTACATATGGGCAGTGTATTCCAGAGACTTTTGTATTTTTTAGATTTATTTGTAGAAAACCCCTTTGTAGCGTTAAATAACGAAGTTTCATTTTTTATGGTCCTTATTTTTATGACGATGTCTTTGATTTTTTACTTCAAACTTTGCTTCACTGTTTCACGAATTTTTAAAAGGAGGGAAATATTTTAATGTTAATCAAGGTGATTTATCTGAATGTGACTCGTGTTCCATAAATAATATTTGTTTAGAAAGACTTATGGGTCAATTAAATTTTAAATTTAAATCAGCCTGTTCTTTATCTGTCAACACCATAGAAAGTTGTATTTTATACTCAAACAACAAAACGGAAGATTGGCTTAGGGATAAAGATCCTCAAGAACAGCAAGATATCATCAGACATGAGGACATGAGACAAGTTGGAATATGGGAGAGTGAGGAAAAGATAAAGGAGGAGCTTGATAAATTGAAAACCAAAAAAGAGAAAATGGATAGCATAAAAAAATAAATATCTACTAAAAAGTGTTCAATAAAGACAAAAACTTCAAAAAACTCTTACAGTTTTCATCGAAAGGAAAGGTTTATGACATTACAAAATTACAACAAAATCTGACGAAATTAATAACGTTAAGGAAAACTGCACCATAATACTAACCAAACGATTTAGTGGGGAAGGGCATTATACATACATGGACAATGGAGAGTGGGGAAAATAAAGATTACGATGGAGAAATAAGAGGCTTCGAAAATTGTGTTTTTAAAGTAACTGAATATCAGAAACGTTAAGTTTTTCATCCAAACGATAAGAAGTTTACACTGTTTCACAGAATCAATGCATTAAACTATGCATGGCTTTTAATAACATTTTGAATTTGGTAAAACATCTTTAAAAGAAATATACAAGGGGCCCAAGGGCCTTTTAAACGGTTACTTGATAAAACAACACTGTTAAGGGTCCACCGAAGTAAACAATTAGAAGAAAACCCTCGAATAGAGAATATTTTTATAAAAATACTGTGTATAATATGCATTTCTATATGGTTGTACCTACGGCTAAAACATTAATTTTTAAGGCATAAATAAAATCAATATTAAGCAGTTTCCCCTTCCAAAAATTATCAGTTATTCCCTATAAGAAGAAAGCATCAACAATTTTTTTTTAAACTGTGAATTGTTTGCCATATACATGGATGCAATAAATCTCTTCTCAGTCTGTTTCTCCTGACAGTTTTAATTTAAACTTTGTCAACAATTATATACTCTAGCTTAAACAAAACAATAGATGGAATTCCAGTGTGAAACTGCAGTCTACGGTCACTATCTGTTACTTGTTCATCGAAGCACATCTTTCCCAATCGACCTTAAAGAACCTTGTTCTCTGACTGAGGTCTCTCCAATTCCGAATACAGCTGTCTGTTTTCTACTTGGAGCCCTGCTATCTTCTTTAAGCAATCGTCGTGTAGAGAGGATGGATCTTAAATACAATAAAACTATATGTAACACTTAACAGCATGTTACACTTTCACACAAAAGTGTTAAGAATTAAAAAAATAAAACAGCTTTCCAGGATAATTTTTCTGATATATTAAGCTGTATCTCAAAACACACCTGGTAGGTTTGAGTCTAAATCTGGTTGACTGATGTTCTCTAGGGAGGATAAATCCAAAAGTGCTGAGGCTACTTCATGATACCCTCTTTCTGATTCACGCTTCTCAGCTCTAAAGTGTTTCGCTTTCCGCTGTTCTGGGTTAATCTGGTTACCTTTAATTTAACCCATATGAACCGATGAAACATATTCAGGGGATGACTGATCATTGCTCTTTTTGCCTGAAATTAGCATAATCAATTATCAATCTTGCATAATGGAACTTAAATTCTTATTTAATTATATAATAGTAATAAAATGACCGTCTACCGCCCCAAGTTCTGTAAACTATATTAACCTCGGGGCAAGATTATGTAAACGGCTATCTTGAAAAAATCACGTGTAAAATGACGAATACGGCCACTCATCTCTTTTGTGAATTTTACTGACCGCCATTACATGAAACATTCGTAATATAACGTAAGTTATCATCTTTTTACCACAACATAAACATACCGGTTACGAAATGAAGGTGGCAAACACGGTCGAGGTCCGCTGGTTCCCAATGCTTGCCGGTATCTTGACGTCGAATAGCATCTATCCAAAGCCGTCTTCTCATTTCAGGATTTTTAGGAATACGATAAAAGCTCCTTGGGTCACTTTTATTAAACCTATTGACACATCCGATTACGCAACACGATACAACCATGACAAAAACGTCTTCTCTGTTTGCTTAGTTTGCGGCCATTTAAATTTTCAAATCTTTAGCCAACCAAGCGTTCACGTGACTAATTTATGACGTAACGGCGGAAATTCCTATTAGAACACTTTAAAAGGATATATTCACATCCTCCTAGTATGATTCCCTCTATTTCTTTAAACTCATTGTTAAATCAGTCTGAGAGCTCTGTTGAAAATAACAGGACGGGAACTCAAGTTAATTCTATAGACACTAACAGGACTGAAACCCGTTTATCATTTGGTCAAAACCTACAGCGACCTAAGAAAAATCACGAACTGCCCGAAATAATCATTATAATGTCAGCCTCAAATTTCCATAGGAGACGATTTGTCTGTTTCTTTTAGTTTTTAAAGACGTACTTATGTACGTTTAACAGTTATTTAGTTGAATATAACTTACTTTTTACCACTATTGATTAAATTGTTAAAAGAAAGATGTAAATATAGAAATGCGTTTTTCCATTATTCATGCGGGTTATGAAGATTGCGATCATTGCAGAAAAATAATTACACAAATGACGCCACCTTGATATCCCGCATGAATCACCATAGAAAGCATATTATTGTTTAATGATGTCAGACTCAATTCCCATAGGAAACAATTTAGCTGTTTATTTTTGCTAACGTACTTATGTATAATAACAGTTATTCAGTTAATTAATCTACATTTTACAATAAATTTATACATTTGTTAAATGAGGGATGTAAATATTAACAACAAAATATGCTTCTTGGATGATTCAAGATAGCTATGAAGGTAGCAATCATTGCAAAAAAGGAAAAAAATACGTACATGTGTAACGCGCTAAAGCGAGTTATCTATAATTTTTTTCCGCGATGTCGTTACCTTCATACCCCGCCTGAATCACCAAAGAAAGCATTTTATTGTTTAAATGAAGAAAAACACTAGCAAACGATTAACAGGCACCTAGTTTGGGATTTATTCATTAGTACTAAGACTCAGCTCTAGGCAAGCAAGGTCTGGTGATGTTTCCTAGGCTTATGAAGACAATGTTCGCTCTATTAAAACAAGGTGGCAGAAATTACTGATCATTTTAGAAATTGAAATGGTTGTTTTAGGCTAATGGCATTTTCAAACCAATAAAGTATCAGTCTAATGAAATATTTTATTACAGGATTTTTTTATTTGCGTAAAGAACAGATTTCTTCTGACTTTTATCACGAGTATTTTCCATGGTAACATCTAATATTTCATTGGAAGAAAAAATATAAGCATTCAAGGTTAAACATGCATTTAAAACACAGTAATGTGAACAGATATGCACTGTGTTATTATATATATGTTTGCCTATAGAAAAACATCTTTTCATAATAAAAATCAATGAGAAAACGAAACTCTTTAGTATTAGAAAATCTAAATACATTGATCATGTTATAAAAAACAAATGAACTAACGTAATCACATGTCTCCATTCAGACCATTTACATACCCAAATCCATTTATTTTTTTAAATAATGCAGTAAAAAAAATACAAATTTTTTGGCATTTCAATTTATACTTATTTATCAAGATTTTTCAGAATCTTTCAATAAATAGGACGATGTGTAAAAACAGACTTTTCCTTAAGACATCAATAACTTCTTTATATTTACAACTACCGATTATGAATCCCTCTATATATTACGGAAGTTTGTACAGTAAATTCATACATGTAGCCCTATAGAAACTAACAGGACTGAAAACTACACGCCTCGTTAATCAATTGTTCAAAACCTACAGAGACTGAAACTGACAGGACTGAAATCTACACGCCCCGTTTATCGATTTTTTTAAACTTTCAGCGACTGAACCTGATCGGACTGAAATATTAATCTACTCGCCCCCTTTATGAATAGGTCGAAACCTATAGCGACCTAAAAAAAATCACTGACTTTACAAATTAATCATTATGATGGCAACTTAAATTCCCATAGGAGACCACGGGGAAAGATGATTTTAATATGTTTATATCTATATTAAGGTGAGTTGTAGGAAAAGCGATTCTCTCTACCATTTATACCTATATACTTGTTAATTTTTTTTGTGGAGTTTATCTTTTCCCGAGGACAAATAAAAATACTGTCCGTTTCTTGTAATTTTTGGGTAGGATATAAACATGATCATGATGACATCATAAAACTGACATTTTTGATTATGATTATATCGGAAGCAATATTTGGTGAAAGGTAGAGAAAATACTGCCATACATTACTAATGGAGGCGAATAATACGAAATGCTTGTTTTCTACATCTAAATTGTAACACGTGTAACAAGAAATTCTTTCCAAGATCACTTAGTAATAATTAAAGCTGCATTTTTGTTCTGAAATTAATTAAGAAGCAACCAGGGCGCTGATTGTAATATAATAAAGGTCGAATCGATATTAATTGCTTC
Source organism: Magallana angulata (assembly GCF_025612915.1). NCBI lineage: Eukaryota > Metazoa > Mollusca > Bivalvia > Ostreida > Ostreidae > Magallana > Magallana angulata. Next base: position 39,374,895 of record NC_069111.1, read on the forward strand.
TGTGACGTGTACAGAGATAAGTGATTACTACAAACCATTACCGGCGTCCCTTAGAAAACCTGTTAGTCATGTAATCTACCAAACGAGTGGATCAGTTTGATGTAAGACGCTTGGTAATCATTAAAATTGCAGAGTTATTTACAGTGCCACATGGATTCAATCCGTTTTTCGTCATTAATCGTTACCGGAAAAACATTGCTTCACATGCATTACACTTATTTTTTTCTTATTAATCACGTTTCACTTGCAACCGGCAGAATAAACGATTACCGTATAATTTCAAAAATGATACACTTAATATATTTTTAGTTTCATTATATGAAAAACAGTTAATGTTTCTTGCGTTGCGTTCAATTGATATTACACACCCGATTCTTTTACGGGAAACGAATGCGTAACGTCTACACCTGTACATGGCATTACGAATTACGGCTTAAAATAGGTGCGAACACTCCATACATACTAAGAGCCAGTCGTGATTAAAATTAATCTAATAGAAGATAACTCTAACATAATACTCTTTTCAGAAAAAGTTTGCATCAATTTCCTTCGGAATTTTCATGTAATTTTAAGAAAATGCCTCACTGATATGACGCAGAATATATTTTCGGAACAAGAGAAAAGCTGTCACTGTAAAAGCAAACCGGGTTTTCCTTTGTTGAAGCGGTATCCATAACCCATTTGTCAACCCTGACTTAATAAACACTACCTATCCATAGAAAGGGGTCCTCTAATTAGCCTTAATGACGAACTTAAACAGGTGGTATTTGTTGCAAATTATTAAAAATCAAAAGCTCAAAAATGTGCAGATATCTTATCTATGTACAATTAATTGCAAAACAAGAAGTCTCAATCTTGAAAACTGTAGGAGGATTATCCGTATAACAGGGGTACCATATATGAAATATTATGCGCAAATACGAGGAAAATCAACAGATAGTATTTTTTGCAAAAATTATCAAAAATCAAAATCCAAGTAATGTGCACATCTCTGATATAAGTACAATTGAATTGCATAACAAACACTTCCTAACTTGAAAAATATAGGAGGAGTTATCAGTACAATAGGGGTTCCCTTTTGGCAGCCGTCCGCCCGCCAATTTCACTTTTTCAATAAACGGATTCTTCCTTTGGAAAACACGGTCAAAAATTGTCGAAATACACTTTTGATCCGATTCGTAGTTTATACTTTTTACACATACTCGCTAAATTTTGAGGTACCCCTTAACGTTTTTAATGCAATCATGAAAAATCTTATATTGATAACTAATACTATTTACAGCAGTATACATGAATATACTATATTAAACTAGTATTTTTTATGTAATCAGTAGATGAATTAGTCTTAGAATGAAAAATACCTAACCAGTCGAGGAAACTGTTCTGAAAATTCCGCTAACGCCCATGTATAATGTACAAATGAGTTAAAATAAATTTTGATACAGAAATAAACAGTTTAACATTAGCATTACGTGCTTGGATACTAATCACTAGTACTTTACCTTATAGATAACACAAAAATTAAGGTACAGCACAACCAGGGAGGCAATGAGCCCTTCAGCTGACAGAAATCCTAATAGGTTCCTATGCATGACCCCGCCTACCCCGGGGGAAAAGTCGTAGGCACAAATCCTATTTCCAGGATAAAACTTGTATTCGGCAGCAACTCCGAAGAAAGGAAAGATCAGCTGAAGTAATGTAAGACACAGTGTGGCAACCATGAACACGTGAATTGAAGAGCTTGAGACATGGGCTCTGTAATATAGCGGCTTTATGGTGGCCAAATATCTACATCCTGCTAGAATAATGACAACCCAAGCCGACCAAATCATCATGGACGTCGCAAACCAGCCGAGGACGTTACATAGATTTCGCCCCATGAGACATCCACATTTTATCCATCCCCCGATCCACATAACGGAATACAGGAGTGCTGTTACAAAGTCATTGATGGCCAGAACTATAACACAGGTATGGTCCACACTCACGCACTTTGGGCGGATTTTGATCAAAATGTAGACAGCCGCTGCGTTTAAAACTAAAGTTAACAAGAGAACGATTGGGAGCTCGGCTTTTGATAAGTCAAAGTGACACTGATGACACGAATTTATATTGGTCTGGTTCCAATGTAAAATCTTCGTGGAATTATTCATCCCCAACAATATCTAACGGCCTATGTTCTCTGACATAAGCTTAGTATGTGCCTTTACATCAAATTATCGAGCACACACCTTTCACAAATTGGAATTTATTGACAACGGTTTTTTTTTATAGGATAAGCTTTTGTCTGTTCATCAAGTCTTAAGGCATGGCTTTTAGTCGATCGATTATTATAAATATCTCATCAGCGAAATCTTTGCAACCAACTTTTCCATGATACGACAAAATTCAACGTTCGTATGTCCTTTTTTCTTTTTATTGTTTGATGGTTATGCATTTATTAGACAGAAATAAATTTATTTTCTTCGGATATATGTGTATATTTAAGTACAAAGGAATTATTCTTTTAGTATTATGAGGTGATGAATTACGTTCAGGGGTGATCAAACCAAATAAAGAATGGAGGGCTTTATGATATAAAGCTATTTGACTATGCCCGATCATATTTAATCAGCTCATTATATTCAAAGATATATTCCTTATTACTTATATATTTTATATTTTTCAGCAATTCCACGATTAAATATTTAATTTGATGGTAAACGTAAATTGTGGACGAATATTCATTAGTGAATAGTTTAATCGTTCTCGAAGACTGCCTGTGGCGTAATATCGCGATACCGTTAGAACTAAATATGCTGTATGTCTTCTCTTTTCTACATCTTGAATCACCAATAAAGCAATTCACATACTGTGGGTATAATTTCTTTACAAGTAATTAGCTTTCCAAAAAGCTTGCCTGACTAAACAAAATTATTCAATGGAAGCATGCATGTATCAATTAGGCTATCTTATCAGTATTGAATTTTAATTTTTGCTGCTGATCATAAATTTATAAACGGAACGTGCAAATTCAAGATGAAATGTCAGCGTTTTCTTCGACCTAGAACATGTACATATATATCACTTGAAATTCAATTATTTTATTAATTTAATTTTTTTTAGGAATGTACACATATCATATAAATGCATGCAAGTTTGAAAGCTGGATTTTAAAAAGTCATTTTTTAAAATTGTATTTGTTATATTAAGATGCAAAATCAACTGAAATGCATTTTTAAAAATTTTCAACCAAATGAAATATTAAAGGGTACACAAACACGTATTGTTTTTAAATGTGTGTGATCAGCTTCATCAAAATCATCTTGACAAGCATTTAAAAAAGGGTGAATTCTCAAATTCATGAAAAAACTGTAACTTCAATTCAATAAGAATTACTTGTTTGCAGTTTCATTTATTACATGCTCCTACAAAAGTGGAGGGGAGGGGAAGCAAATCCATGATATTTCCATTTATCATATAAAATTAAGAAAAGTGCCAGCTGCAAAAAAAGGTGGGGAGGGGGACGCAACCCCCCTCACCCCAACCCCCGATGCTACGTGCCTGTGATGTAAACACACGATGTGCTCTGGGGTATTCGCATGATCCCAAAGGACTCGTCCACCAATCGGCGTGCAAAAACTATGAATGAAACATTATGGCGCGAAGTCCTGCTATTACCCCCTCCCCATGGATGAGTTCATTCGTTTTGTGAACGGGTCAGATGAATTTTTTGACATTTATTTTGTAACAGCTACATGCATGTATATTATACTTTGGATTGGATGTTTTGGAAGAAATCTATCCAATTAACAAACACACATGATTAGTAGTTGTTAAATGTAGTAAAATGTAGTAATTTGTAATTTACACTTGGTATGACACGCGAGTTATGACCCCCTTTCAAGATTAATGAAATCGCCCAACTGAACACAAATCATTTGTCATTGATATTTTCCATCTTTCCAGGTTGTTTTAACTCATCCCTCCTAGCGATGACCCCCTCCCCCTTTTTCACCGTTCAAATATGGTGGAATGCTGATCTATTTTTAAATCAGGATTACACACGTGGTGAACATCCCTTTTACTTGAAAATTATTGCTCGCTATTGTTATTATATCCCATATAACATTTTCATCAATTGTGAATGTAAATGCTGACACCTTAAACATGCATCAGTTAATCTTTTTTGTGAAATATCATGATATTGCTTGATCCCAATGTCTGCACTGTTTCGGAGAATGTAACTTTTAAACCTTAGATATGCCTGACGTCATGACGTCAGGCAATTAAGTCAATATCAAATGAGACAATTTTCGTCTTTAAAATCACTGAGGATTTTTCTGTCCTCAATGTCCCTTTATTCAATTTCCTAACTTTCGCGAGTTTACATAAATGATATCATTTAGTTACTTCTTGGAAAAAGACTATAATTATGTGATTACAACCTATTCAGCAGTTCACATGCATACTTTATGTAAATGGCACAGCTCATTACAACCACTGTTAATGTTTATATCAATTAAACCAAAACGTGGTATTGGTGAATATTACGATATATAAATTTTGTGTATATAATGTGATTAATCCACTGTATTCAAATGCTGAATTACAAATATTCTATATGCGTATAAACAAAACTTAAGATAAACTTACGTCACCTTTACCGACTGTGTAAGTGTTGGGTAAATTGTCCTAGCTAAACACTTTCCTAGTTACAAACTTGAGTCAAAGAATGTACTCACTCAAATGCGATAAAAATTCCACTAATTGGAACGAAAAACTACTTATTCTAAATTGTAGCCCTACTACTGTGGTGCTGAGGTTCACTTTCAAACAACTAGGTCAATGACCTACTTTTTATGCCAGTGACCTCTAAATGTTTACTGAATGTTTATTGAAAAAAATGTAAAAATTGTCCACCCTTTCTAAGGTTTTCCTTTCTTTTTTTTTTTGTTTTTGTAATTATTAGATATAATAAAACAATTTGTTGGTTGCAAAATGATAAAATATGACTAGCTTTACTAGTTTCAGATTTTAAAGAATCGTTTTAAGCTCATATTTTAAATTTCCCTTAGTCCGAATTTTCTCTATCAATTTTCAAAATTCTACCAATTTTTGCTCAGAGTATTACCAAACACTGACTAATAGGAGCTCCAAACCATTGATTGCCTAAAACAACTTTTATTGTCTGTATTCTTTTGACATGAACATTATATAAAGTCAGTGATCATATTTTCCAGATATTCTATCTGGAAGTAATTTTAAGTATTTTAAAGATTTTTCCCATCGCGTGCCAGCTAATGATAAAAAAAATACACGATATAATAAAACAATAAAATATGTAAAATGATATGGAAAAATACGTAGAAACTTAACTTTTGCAACTACATTGCTACAGAAAGTTTTTAAGAGAAAAGTTTTTGAGAGAAAATAAGAACATGAAAAAATTAGTCCGAATTTCCTCTGTTTTAGTTTTCATCTTCCTTTTTAATAACATATCTTCCTCAAATTAACAAAACATGGATATCAATATTGATTTTTGTTAATTAAAGCTGCTTGGTCCGATTTTTTGGTAATTACAGTATAAAAATTTTTTTCATACAAATCATTTATCTTAGAAAGTTATGGACTTTCTCCTATTTACACCAGCAAACTCAGTCTCCTTTCAAAGTTAGAAATATTCAAAGTAAGTAAAAATAATTTCTCTTTGGGCAAACGAAAAAACAAACCAAAATGCATCACGGGAATGTTTAGAAAAGGAAACCGCTTGGTTTCGTCCCCCGAATGATTGGGGTTATTCAACACGCATGCTATGCATCGATTGTAAAGAAAGCAGACTTTAGAAATATTAGCGAACAAAACGTACAAATGTTTATTTGTAATTTGTCTGATCATTTCGACCTTTTATTCGAAGCGATGTCAAATTCGTAATACAACCATACCCGTCTCGTCGTCAGGGGTAAAATTTAACATGAGGCGAAATATTGCAGTACCTTTTAATGACGTTTGTTTTGTTTGCAAATTTTGTACGTATTTTTCTTTATTGAAATTTGGCATAATTGACGGGTAAAACTACTGCAATGTCTCTTATTATACATATACTAAGCATAGCCATCGTTTAAAAACGTGCATAAAATTTGATATAAAATCGGACCAAGCAGCTTTAATTAAATAATTATTGTTATTTTATGTTTTTAAAACAACATTTGACTTCAGGTATTGAACTTCGTAGAAATATTTCTTGAAATCTCAAACCCTGAGTAAACGTAATCCATAAGCACTATCTTGTAAGTATCTCCCAGGACGTTTGGGTATAGTCAAGATGGTTAGGTGGTTGAAATGATTTAGATTTTACCCTATGTCTTCTGTACTTTTACGTTCTTTTATTTATATACACGCGCCACCTTGAATATTGTATCGGTATATTTACTTCTACTCTCATGAAAGGGATCAAGCACTTCATTATATAAATAAACAACATATTAAGTAAAAAAAAATGATTTAATACCAATCCATTTATATTTGATCAAAGAAATAAACAATTTATTCTTTTTTACCTTTTAACATTAGTAAAGACATTTTTAACTTTGCATTCTGTTACAGTATCAGACATATACTTAAGCAGGACTTTAGCAAGTCTGCTTAAGTCCTCCTTAAGACCCTACTGAAGTAAAAATGCTTTATGTTACGAGCCCCTGATGAACTCGGCCATATATCATGATTTCACATTTTAGGTACATGTAGAGGGCTTCGGCAATATCGTAACCATGTATTCAGTTTATCTACCCTTGCTGTGGATGTAGAGAAGATTTTCTCAGATTTATACATTTTCACTACAGTCATTATTGGCCACGTCCTATGGCCTGAACCCTTGACCCAGGAGCAATGAATTTCTCAATTTTGGTAAAGTGTTTCATAAACTTTCAGCTTATTTCCAAGTAGAGTCAGGTGGAGAAGAAGATTTTCTATGATTTAATACATTAAACTATATGGTCAAGTGTACTATCTGATTATGTTAGATTGCGAAGATGTGCTCAACACCATTGAAGGTAACAAGGGACAGTTTCGAATAAAGTACCCGTCAATAATTTTGTAAAATTGAGTTGTTGTACTTGAAGGATTTTGAGTGTTGATAAAATTCATGAAATGATTTTTAATGATTATCGTTAGTTAGAGGGGTGTCTCTTGTTGAAATTGATATGCAATATGTAGGCCCCTTATGTTAGGTACATGAGAATCAGAAGTAAAATGCGAAACCTGCGGCTGACTGTTGTGCTGACTTTACACAGTGAAATTGCAAGTTACAGACGGGAGGTAAAATAACACGAAAAGTAGGTGGATGTAAACTATACACCGGTAAGTTTGTGACATGTGATAGTGCAACATGCACGCGGTACGGAAGGTCAACCCTCTGCAGGGAATTAGGTGGGGGAGGTCTAAAAAGCTGAAAAATCGTGAAAAATTAGCAAAATATGAAAGGGTCAAAATCTCATAAAAACCAGTATGTAGAGAATTTTACAGGCTTTGGTTAGTAATTTTCTTCAGAAATTGGTGAATGGCCTTATACAGAGTGAATTAAAGGTATTTGTGCTGAATGGGAACTGAGGAAATTCTAGTTACAGAGTTCCGAAGGCATGCATCCCTTGGCTACAATGAATTGTATCAAAAAAACTGTGCCTGCCACCTGAAGGTACATAAATTTATTAATTCGTACATAAAACGGATACAGACACACATTAAATCACGACAAGTATTCGTACAATACACGACACTACCATCCTCCCCTACTTGGATATAAAATTACATACTAACCCAATTTTCTTGATGCACAATACAGTTGAAAAGAATAACACCGTATTCATTTTCCAAAATAAAAGGTTCAGGATTTAACCTCAATTAATCTCATGAACAGATAATCAAAATAATTCTCACTTTACAGTCGACAACATTCTGAACACAATTGTCATTTCCCCATCACATACACCGGGAAACGCAAAGGAATATTTCGCGTTCTTTGCGGTCTGCTTGTAGTCTCTATGTCATGTTCACGTTCCACAATTCCAGGTTTCGCGGTATCACTCGGCCACATTTCGATCTTCATATCATCATCTGTAATTGCTTTGGATTCCACATCATTTTGCTTGTCTTCCTGTTGGTCATGTTTTTCAAGGAACTTTTTAACATGAGTAATATTTAGCTTGTGTTCAACCCCATCTGCGTCCAGAGTTAAATTGTTCCAATATTTGGCCTTCACAGTCATCGGCTCTGGTCGGAAAGTTGGAGTCATTTTGTCACGGTTTTGTGTTTGCTTCAGAAGAACTTTATTTTGAGGTGAAATATCGGATTCTGTACTTCCACGCTCAGTATCGCTGTATTCTCTTCCTTTTTTTAAGCTCTGAATCTCTGTCACGAACTTCAAAATCATCAATGTGAAAGTCAAATACTTGCGGTATTTTGGTTCTAATCTTCCTTCCAAACATTAACTCTGCTGGACTGATTACAGTAACTAAATGTGGCGCTGATTGGTAGATCAACAAGCAAGTTTCTAACTTCTTCCAGTTCTTCTTTTCACTCTGTGCAATTCTTATCCTCTTCATAAAGGATCTATTTTGCCTCTCAACTTCCCCATTGGCTTGAGGCCATACGTTTATACTGAATTTGATTTTCGTGCATGAAATATGAAAATACATCACTGACAAATTCAGGACCATTATCAGTGGTAATAGATAATGGCAGTCCATAAACACTTAAGATCTTCTACAAAACAGCTGACAGTTTTCTCTCCTGTTGTGGATTTCATTATTTCAACAATCTTGTATCTGTAATAGTAGTCAACAAGAACAAACAACGAATCTCGTGAAGGTAATGGACCCCAAAAATCTGCTGCTAGGTGCTCCCATGGTGCACTTGTTAACTGAGTTCTGTTCATCGGTTATGGTTTCGCTGGTACATATGTATGCTGACTAGCTGACATCCATAACATGTACGGCATTCTTTTTCAACATCCTTGTCCATGCCAGGCCACCATACTTTGAACCTCAGATTTCTCTTCATAACAACTATGCCGGGGTGTCCTTCATGTCCCAATTCTAATTCTAGTACTCTACTCAGTGATCTTGGAAAAACAATTCTAGTCCCACGTAAAATGACTTGGCCAATCGCACAAAGTTCATTTTTCACAGGTAAGTACTACTTGAATTTAGAACGCTCCTACTGGCCTGAAAGAAGACATCTACGGACATCACACAGTTCTTCATCCGTTTCTGACGCGCATTCAATTTCCTTGGTGGACAGCGCTTTCGGAGTAGCTGCTAACGCAATACTGTGCACACAGTCTTCGATTCCATTCTGTTCTGACGAATTTTCCGTTGGTCTAGAGAGCAATCTTGACAATGGATCTGCAATGTTTCGTTTTCCTGAAATGTATTTCACTACATAGTATATTGATTGTAAGCGCAGAACCCATCGTTCAATCCTAGCGCTCGGCTTGGACCTTGATGAGAAAATACACTCAAGAGGACGGTGGTCTGTCCGTAACTCAAATTTGGATCCTATGAGATAGATATGGAGCCTTTCACACCCCCAGACGATTCCCAATGCCTCTTTCTCTGTTAGCGAATATCTCCTCTCCACAACAGACAAACTTCTACTCGCATACATTATGACTCGATATTCTGAACCTTGTTTCTGAACAAGAACACCTCCGAGACCTACCAGACTCGCATATGTCACTACAATAGTTTGTGCAGACGGATCAAAATATCCCAAAGTTTCAGGCTGGGCTAATTGTTTCTTCAACTCTTCAAAGGCCTTAGTTTGTTCATACTTTCACTTAAACGGAACATTGTTTCTAGTCAGCTTTCTGAGTGGTTCTGCAGTAGTCGCCAAGTTTGGAATAAAACGACCACTGAAATTGACTAGATCTAAGAAACTCCGCACCTCTGAAACAGTCTCTGGTCGACGTGCGTTCAAAATATCGTCAAATTCGTTATGGCCATTCCAATACCATGACTCGACAGAATGTGTCCCATGAACTCTATATGTGTCATGTTGAACTGACACTTATCGGCATTCAACTTAAGTCCTCTTTCACACAATCGCTGAAGAACATTCTCTAATCTCTCTTTGTGTTCCTCTGTTGTTTTACCATGAACCACAAGGTCATCAAATATACTTTGCACTCCATCACATCCATCCATTGTTTGCTGTATAATCTTGTTATACATCTCTGTCGCACAACTTTCACCAAACATAAGTCTCTTGTAAAGATACATTCCCTTTTGCGTCATGAATGTGGTGATGTGGTGACATTTAGGATCCAGTTCTATCTGAAGATAAGCTAGCTTAATGTCTAGTTTTGAGAACACGGTACTTTGATTGAAATCTTGCAGAACTTCTTCCACGGTAGGTATAGGTATTGCTCACGCATGACAGCTTGTTTTGCTTTTCTCATGTCCACAAATAATCGAATGTCATTTCTCTTAAGCACAACAACAACTGGCGAGACCCATGGACTTGGTGCCTCAACCTTCGCTATGATATCCTGTTGTACTAGCTCATCAAGCTTATTCTCCAATTTTCCCTCAGATGACATGCGATTCGTCTAAGGGGCTGTACCACAGGTGTCACCCCCGGATCAATCGGAATCAGTCGATAGTCCTTCAGTTTTCCAATGCCGGTAAAACACAATGGAAACTTTGACATCAACTCAGTTTTTCTCTCATTCACACTGTTACCATTAGCTAACTCAAGTTTCAAAAGTCCAAGTTTCAGAGCTGTGTTTTTCCCCAGAATACCAGGTGCCTCCTCTTGAATCACAAAAAAGTCTGTGTTTACACTCTTTCCGTTGCACAAGCTCACATCTGCTTGGAAGCTTCCAATAACTGTTAGAGGTTTTCCACCATACGCAAACAATTCCTTCGAGGACCTCTTACTAATGCACTTTACTCTGTTGACCTTCAGAGATTCCCATAACTTATGGTCCATGACGTTGACTATTGTTCCAGAGTCAACTAACAAATGCACCTGCACTCCTCCTGCAGTTACATGAACAAAACTGTCCTTTGATCCACTGCTACTTGTACTGAATGCATAATGTTCCTCTGTATTATGGCTCACATCATCAACAGATCGTACTCTATACCTTGATGGCTTCCGTTTGGAATGTTTCTTTGAGTTTCCAGTTTTGCACATTTTTTTTCGAAATGTCCGACCTTCCCACACTTGTTACACGATCGCTTCAATGTCGGACATCCAGGGTCCTTCTTCATGCGTCTTCTCCTCTCACAAGCATAGCATATTGGGTTAATCATGTGTTTATTCTTGTGCTCATGAGGCATGATTTTCTGATGACTGTTGAGAATCTTTCCCCTCCATGACCTGAGCTTGCTTATCTTCAAATTCCATTGCCTGGGCCGTTTGTCTCAATTTTTCTAGTGTCAAGTTTTTGATCTCTAATAATTTCCTACGGAGTCTGTGTGAAATACACTTCTCAATCACTTGATCTCTTATCATTTCATCCGTCCTCCTCCGAAGTTACAGTACTCTGCTTGCTCGCGTAAACGAGTAATGAACTGTTCTATGGTTTCGTTTATCTGTTGGCCCGTTGATCTGAATAGTGATCGTTCGCAAGGAACATTTGTCATAGGTGAAAAATGGTCTGTTAATAACTTACACGCAACGTCCTACACAGTCTGGTTTTCACCTGGATCCGTTTCCGCGAGTGTGAAGTAAATATCTTGTACCTCATTTCCTGCTGAGTGTACAAGGAGAGCTTTCTTCTGATCTGCCCTCGTCACGCCTTTCCCCACTGCGTACAGCTCGAAACCGCGCAGCCATTTCTTCCACCGAAATTCCACATTGTTCACATTCGGGTGGAATCTCTGGATACCACCAATTTCAATCGATTTCATCTTCACCTCAGACAATTTGGTTTATCCTCGTCGCCAATGTACGATCTGATTATGTTAGATTGCGAACATGTGCTCAACACCATTGAAGGTACATACATTTATTAATTTGTACATAAAACGGATACAGACACACATTAAGTCATACGACAAGTATTCGTGCAATACACGACACTAAATCAAGGGCCATAAAGTTTTAAAATTGATGTAGAGGGCTATATGGACATCATAGTTATGCATTTCAGTTTTTCTCAAATGTATATAGGGAAAAGATTGATATGTTCACTATATGGCCATATTGGCCAGTCCTATGGCCTGGACTCCTGTTAATTCTAAAGTACATTATCAGGCTAATTTTTAAAAGTAACAATATTTTGGATTTTCCATATAATAGCATGCAAAAAGCAATTAATGCTTGTAAATAGTCATATTAGTATATATTTTCCATTGAAACTATTTATCTAAATAGGAAAATATCTTGGAACATCGGATAAAATTGTTGAATTGCGTAGTGGAAATCTTCACATGGTGGAGATAAACATTTTTTTTTAAGAATAAAGGTTGCGTCTTACCTTATCAATAAATCAGTAACTGTCTCTGAATAATTAATTCAATAATTCTAAAGCAGAAAATTAAGAAATTTATATACACTTTGATAATTCATGCGGGTTATGAATTTATTTTACATAACCTGCGTTATTTCTGCGAAGTTTCAACATTCATACCTGCAGACTTACGAAAGAAAACCTTTAATTGTTTAAATATAATTACATAGTACACCATGCATTATCTCCTCTAATACTTTTTTAAAAGCAAATCGATTGGGATTTAAAGGTCAATAGATGTGTGACTCTAACAATTGTGGGGATTGATTCCATTATATTTAGGAATGTATTCATTTTGCAAACGGTAGAAAAATATTTTTGTCCAAGAGATAATATTAAAACCCAAATATCTATTTATACAACATAACGAGATGATGAATACTTATATTGTAGAAAAACTAAAAATATTGTCAAGATATATGCTCTTCCAAAAACAAACTTATACTATGGAGGGTAATCGTGTTCAAAAATCCAGACCTGTAAACTTGTAAATCCGATTACGCAATCGTCTGGGTGTGTGAGCCTGAGTATGAATGAGTGTAATTTTGATCGTATAACCTATACAAGTATAAGCTTTCTAAAAGGCTTGCCTGACTAAACAAAAAAATTATTCAATGGAAGCATGCATATACCAATTAGGCTAATCCTAGTAATGCGTCAATGACACACTCACGATAGTTCTCGGAAGAAGGTTTTCCCCGTCTTACAATTGGGTGCAGGTTACCGTTTCATAGTCAGATGTACCCTTTAATTAACATCATTAGGCCTTACTTTCAACAGCTACTGAGAGACCGGATCAAAATACTTTGCCGGAATTCGTCTCCAATTAGAATGACGTTTCTTTCGGATAATGGAGAGCAGTACATCTTTAGACAAAATGTCTGTAATAATGAATTTATTCATAGAAAAAAAACACGTCGACCATTGCTACCCAGACACATCGTCATCCATTAGAAGTCACAGCATCCTCCAATTAAACATTGTGATAATAATGAAATAAAGGTATTTGGTCGTTATACATCATCGCTAAAGGACAATGATGCACACAGTCAACCATTTATTATGCACACATTCAACCATTTATTATGCACTGCAACCTTTACAGGCATTCAAGAGAGAGTGAGCGAGAAAGTGTACAAAGCAGAGGGTCAAGGTCATTGGTGATCATTGACTATGACATGAGTTACAGTAGACTAAATATTTGTTTAATGACGAAGATGGAAGTTTTAAGGAAACACGATTTGCAGAATTCGACACCTGTACTTTATAAAGGTACATAATTCATGCAAGGGTCCCCTGAGATCGTCAATGATCATTTTGCTCAAATTTCAATCATTCCTAAACCATTATTAATCACCAAATCAGGCTTTAAATTTCAACTTTCAACGTTGTGAACTGTACATGTAGTTTAAGTTTATTTAAAAAACTTACCAGAAGGAATGTAAAAACAAAAACTTTAAAAATGCTTAGAAATCATCTTTTATGAAAGTTACGAATACATTTGGTGTCAGAACCTATATATTCAATACGTGTCAGATTGTCCAGTTATCAGTGTTTATTGGTGTTTGCTAAAGCAAACGATGTATGTATCAATTATAGACTTAAAACTACAGGTAAGGGCCCATATCTATGCGTGAAAGTATGAATACCATCGTAATGTCAAAAGTACTTGATTTCCCTTTTGGTGCTCTTCCACATAATGTCAAAGAACGATTTGTTTGCATAGTTTGCGTTCAAACATTTTGCTGCAGTTTGATTCTCGTTTGTATTTGTATTTGAACTCACTTTGATTAAACAACGATCGATAACTCATATACAATTATGTACAGTATCGGTAAAATTAAAGGAAAAATGTTTTCTGATGTTCATTCAATATTCAATAATGATTGTATGTATCTAACTGTTAATCAAGGGTCACCCTAAGGGAAATGGCTTAACAAGTAAGAAGCAACAAAAAGTAACTGTTTAATAATAAAGAGCCCTTTAATTAGATAAACTGAATGTGAACCGTAACGGTTATGACAGCAAACAAATAGGGTACTACAACCATCCAGTAGATTAAAAAGTAGACCTTCTTATGCGCTTGTAGTGTACGCTGATTGTTAATCTGTCGTAAATAAAATCAAAAATGTTTAAAACCTAAGCATCCAGATAAAATCTTTTAAAAAGTATTATACCTTCTTATTGGACTATACTGCAAAGTAAATTGCTAATCGATCGTGAGTAAAATTCAAAATGTTATAAACCTATTAGAACCATCCATCTAGGTAAAAATTATTTTAAATGTAGACCTTCTCATATGCCTGTAGCGTAGTAAAATATAATCTAAAGATAAATAAAAGAAATAAAATTATATTTAACCTTATAATAATATACTCGACAGTATACTTTAATATAATTTAAGGTAAACGTTACTCAAAATGACAAAAAAATTCCAATGATGCGATGAAAAATCATCTATTGTATGTGAAAGACCTATCATGGTAGTGCTATTTTTCACTTTCAAAAAAGTAGGTCAATGACCTACTTTTTGAGATAATGGCCATTGAATATTTTTTGAAAATTTAAGAAAAGACCCTAAAAATTTTACACTATGATTAAGATTTTCTTAATTGTAAAAATAATAATAAATGCTAAACTCTTTTGAAAATAAAATACAGTTTATGAATAGCAGTGACACTTAACAGACATAAAACATTAAGTTTTCATTCACAATTTTTATAAATATTCCAGTCCGAATTTCCTCTTTTAGTTTTCAAATTCCTTCCCTTTTTCAATTTCACAAAAAACTGAATGATTATAATCCTAAAACATTTATAGCATTAAACTAATTTGTTGACCTTACTCTGCAGGCATAAACGATATATGAGGTCAATAATCAAAATTTTGAGAGATGATGTCTTATCGTTTTTAAGCATTTTTCAATATTTTTGTAGTGTGCGCCATTAATATATCTAAACGAAAAAGTGAGATAAAACCAACAGAAAATATACAAAATTATGTTAACTAACAAATAAAATCTTAACTTTTAATATTACAGTTCTAAAAAATATATCTCGGTGAAAAAAATTTTTGTTTGAATTTCCTCTGTTTTGCTAAAACTTCAACTTTGTTTGAGCCTAATACCTAATATAGTGAAAATATCGAATGGCTTGTCATTAATAATTCATTTCATAATTACTTTAAGTGTTTAGAACAAATTTTACTCATGACATTGAACTTTAGAATAATCCGAATTTGAGAACACAAACACTGAGTAAACAGCGTCCTTAAAGCTGAACACCGCTCGTAAATAGGCACTGTCCGCCATATTTCCCTTTAATCACTGCTGTCCCTACAACCCTTATATAAGGGACAGACCTCTAAACAGTTCAAAGTACTTCGCTGTAGAGGTCTCACCTGTGTGGACGTACATTTTGTCTCGCCGTGTTACTCGGTCGCGATGAAATTATCAAAATTTACGCACCTTTTTGAAGCCAGGAATATACTAACATCAAATAAATTGGTCAATGCATTATTTACGAACAGAAAATGAACATAAGAAAAGAAAAAAATGCATAAAATCTAAAGACCACGAAAGGAATACTACATGTCGGCCACGAGGTTCAGGTGTGCAATCGGGTGTAACGAAATCAAAGGGTCTATATACCAGGTATATGTGTGACGGTGCCGATTTACGAGCGGTGTTCAGCTTTAAGCACTAAAAAACATTCCATTTGACTATTGATTTATGCCAATATATACTCTTAGCGAGCTATTTCCCTACAATTTCAACAAACTAAATATTAAAAAACACTTTAACGGCCAGATGAAACATATTATAAATTTTTGCTATTTCCTGGTACAGCTTAAAAAGTTAATCACTCTGATGGAGTCTACTATAATCACTAATCCAAAGGTCACAGCCAGGAAGCATGCGCCGAGTACTCCAATCGTCTGCGAGGACGAGCGGTCATCCTCGGCACAAGTGAACTTGCGTATAGTACTCGAGAGGGTGGATTTCTCCACAGTAAGATTTTTCTTCATTTCGTTTATTTCCTCTTTCTCCTCAGCCGTTAGATTGATGTTCAGATTCGGATGGTAGATTTTAGAACAATGACAGGGGCAGCTGTTACCAGGGGGAGACTCTGTGGTTGTCTTGGGGGGATTTTCTATAATATTAATAGTTTAAACGATTAGAGAGTCTTCAATGTACTGAAAAACATAGTTATCGCGAACACGTCTATAATAAATACACACACTAAGTAAAGCCATTTTCACCAACCCCCACCTTCCATGTTCATTGAATGTTTTACTGTGGTTTCATTAAAATTCTTCAGTATAGATTTTCGGGGTTTTAATAAAATAATATTTTCATAATACGTAAATTTGTGGTCAATAATCTTAAGAGTAGCATACGAATTTAGAAATTGCACTTTAATGAACGCATTACTTTGTGGTTCATCTAAATAACGAAATTCAAGGAAATCAATATTAATTTATTAAGATAAAACCACATTTAATTTTAATCTTATCAGATAAACAATCACCATAACAAATAAGTATTACGTTTTTATCGATTCAGAAGCGTAAAACTTTGTCCTCGATACTATCCTATGACATGTACGTGTTAATCAGCTGAAATTATATATCAAAAGCGCCTATATAATCGCGTAGTCAAATTTCTCCATTTATTGTTAAAGTAACAATTTTAGATAAGTAAAAAAAAGTGTCTCAGAAGCAAAGAAATCTTTCATTTAAGAACCACTTTTTTTTCTTAATAAGTGATAAATAGTCCAGTAGAATCGTTTGCACCCATTAAAGTATTTTAGTGCAAATCGATTTCTGATCAGTTCTTATACATTGTATCATACACACCTTGCATATGTGTTCCCTGAACTCCTGCGGAATTCGGAATAGTTGAACATACTCCAAAGTGGTTAGAATTGCACGCTGTATCGTAGTAGATTCCAGAGCTCCCGTATATAGTAATGCAAGTTTCTGATGCACTGCTGGGCTGTGTACTTGCAAAATTTTGAAAATTTACAGGGAGACCCTCTAAC
Organism: Magallana angulata; assembly: GCF_025612915.1. NCBI lineage: Eukaryota > Metazoa > Mollusca > Bivalvia > Ostreida > Ostreidae > Magallana > Magallana angulata. The sequence goes on from NC_069111.1 coordinate 39,392,433, forward strand.
GTCAACAGGTTGCCACTAGTTTCTGTCATGCCTAAGTAATATTCCTCATAAGCGCCTCTACAATATGATAATGAATAATTGCTATATCGCCAATAATTTAGACTGAACTATTTTTTTTCTATTTTCAAAATAACAATAATAATATTACTAAAGTAAGACAAACACTTTAAGTCTTTATTTAAAATAGTTAATATTTCTTCATTAGTACAGCTAAAATAAATTATTATATCATAAATGTACTCCCTTGCACTTATTGAAAAGGTGGAATACTCAAATAGGAAATATTTTTCTCATATTTCTTAAATTTCAACATACCTGTTATGTGAATATGTTTTAATTGATAAACTAAACATGGCTTGAAGACTCGTTTATTTAAAACAATCCTCTACCCAACTCCAGCCACGGACCAGACAAAATCTTACCCTTAAGCATAAAAAATGGTAAACGGCCTTCACGTCTTAAAGGGGCATGGTCACGATTTTGGTAAAATTCTTTTTTACAATGCTTTAGAAATTCATTTCTAATGATCAAATACAATTTGAGAGCCATTCGTAGAGTTATAAGCAAGATACAGGGCTCACAATTCTTCGTCATGTAAACAAAGCTCGTGCCCTATTTTTGTTTACATAGGTTAAATATACCAGTAAAAATCTTTTTCCACCTTTTTTGTCTATCTTTTTATTCATTTTAAGCATAGATAAGCAGTTCCTATTGTTTAACATTTTCGTGTTAGGTTTAAAACTGACATTTTTACTTCACGTTCAAAATGTAAACAAACGCTTTGTTTACATGGCGAAGAATTTCAAGCTTTGTAACTCATAACTTAACAAATGACACTCAAATTTCGGTTGCCTATTAAAAATGCCTTTCTGAAGCATGGTAAATATTAAAATCGGAAAAATAATTTTTGACCAAAATCGTGACCATGCCCCTTTAATTCCATTACTTCAGTTTTTCAATTTTAAACCTTTAAAAAGTGTGACACCAAATGTCGAATGTCATTGTACATGTACTTTAGATTATTGCCTAGGCAATTATTCCTTTACTTTTTAACAAGTTTATTTGTTTATTTACAGACTTCAAAAACTTTTTTATTGTTTTGTTTTATATAATAACATAGTTACTTTGTTATTGAATAACTCTTTTAATCAATTTCTTAGATATTTTATTCACAGTAATTAGTTATCAAATATGAATCAATCTTAAAAGTTTAGTTTAGAGCTTCTGGTCTATATAAGTATAAATTCAGTTTTTCTTAGAAGAGATTAGGGAGTAGAGAAAAATAATATTTTTAAAAATTGGTCCAATTTTAACGATTTTTGCCTTGTCCCTAGGGCCTCTATCGGACAATAAGAACTGAATTTACAATTTATGATGCATCATACTAAATTTGAATAAAAATTGACACATTATGTTTTTAATTTTCAGTTCTTAGAGCACGACATACGAAGAGAGATGCGAAAACCAATTGCAAACAGAACAACAGACCAAAGTCGTGACCGTGCTCCTTTAAAACGGCCATAAATGACCGTTTCTGACAGGCAAGAGCCGCTAGAATGTTAGTATTTAATTGTTTTTGCAATGGGATGTACTCACGTTTAGTTTACTGTCGAATTCGTTTTCGACATTGTTTTGAATATTTTGCAATATGTACACAAAATATTATTTTAAAATAAACTCCTTTTTTCAAATGCTATGTTATTTTCATGGCACCCCAAAACATTTCGAAAGAGATTAAAGGGGCAAGGTCACGATTTTGGTCAAAAAATATTTTTCCGATTCTAATATATACAATGCTTCAGAAAGGCTTTTTCAATTAGCAACTGAAATTTGAGTGTCATTTGTTGAGTTATAAGCGAGTTACAGAGTTTGAAAACCTTCGGTATGTAAGCAAAGCGTTTATTTAAATTTTGAACGTTAAAGTAAAAATTACAATTTTAAACCAAAAAAGAATGTATTGAACGTTAGGAACTGTTTATCTATGCTTAAGATAAACGAAAAGATAGACAAATAAGCTGGAAACATTTTTTTACTGGTATATTGAACCTATGTAAACTAAAACAGGACACGAGCCTTGTTTACATGACGAAGAATTGCGAGCCCTGTATCTTGCTTATAACTCTACGACTGGCTCTCAAATTTTATTTGATCATTAGAAATGCATTTCTACAGCATTGTGAATAAAAATAGAATTTGACCAAAGTCATGACAATGTGATTTCCAGTAGAGATCTCGTTTGCGATCGGTCAAGATTACTTCATCATTATTATCTACAATGTACTTAAGAGCTAGGTGGCAATCTCAACGGCTAAAAACCGTTTTCCATATCCAGAAGTTTAATTTATCTCACTATTAATTTTTATTATAATTTTGAGGGCGCATCGTGTCAAAATGTGTTTGAACTAAAGTCTTATGCACATCAGGCACTTTACCGATTGTCACTCAACAAACATGGAACCACGCATCATATTGTATGAATTAAACCTCTGCTTTTCGTTTATTTCAGACGATCAAAAATGTTTGGGTGAAGTTCAATTCAATTTAAAGTATGTGTGAGCTTTCTTTTAGTTTTAAAAGTAGCAAAGTCTTGAATTAGACCGATATTAGTACATGTATATATAACATTAAATTTAAAAATTAAGGCGATCTTACCCATATATATCTAACAGAAATCGGACCGTAGAGAAAATGTCCACGTCAGGAATGTAAGCTAGATAACCATTTAATGCACGGCAGCTGGCTTGGTGTTCTGTGAAATTCTTTGCAGTAAATGATAACCAAAAGCAGGCTGTTGTTTCATCTTGAAACACGTGAAGTTTGCTGGGTCCGAACGATTCAGCACATGGGTTAATCCCTAGAGCACCGTTAGTAGAAAGTTTTCATATAGTACAAGCAGTGTTACAGAGGATACAAAAATAAATACGTCTATTGAACCATTTAAAATATAGAGACATTACATTTGATATTAGAACAATCTTTTTTATAAGAAAATATCCAAGAAATAATTTTAATTAAATAAATGCTCTTCACCAAGTTATCCATTGAAATATGTTTAACTTGTTTAATTTCAACATAAACGATAATGATTTAAACTCACAAAATAATTATTTTTTTTTCCAGATAGCCCCATTTATCTAGTTATCATGAAATTGTGATTAGGAAAATTAAACTTTTTTTTCCTTTTGTATTAATGCACATTTTATAGTTTTGATTACATTAATATCTTAGCCTCACCGTGAACTATATTAATGTATTCCAAGGTCCGTATGGATATCCACATAAACGCAAAAGCCTTTGAATTGGTCATTGTAAAATCCCTGCGACTCTTTCCGATCACTTTTCCATGGTTTTATTTTCAAATCAAAATCATTAAAATTTACGTAAAAAATTGATCCGGTATCCATTGTTTGTCAAATGATTACTGTAAATTGAACAGTCAACAAGAATTGCGTCACAGGTGAAAATTGTCAATATCAGGCTACTATGTTCTTCAATAACCTATTTCCAGAATATAAACTTACCGAAAACTATCACAATATAAATTACATAACTATAAATCTAATGGCAGAAAGAACAAGCAAGAGACCGTTTTTGGATTTTCAAAAAAAATGAATTAGGAACACTTTGATATGTACACAAACATGAAACATGCTTCAAATTTATTTGCAAAACAGATGTATTATTCATCATAATAAACATTAGTTCGATCATTTCAACAGAGAGCACAGATAAACAATAATTGAAAATAAATGTTATTGCAAATTTAATTCAAGTAAAAGATTAGTTTTATAAGGAACCGACAGAGAAAAGTTTTTCATTCTCTTATGGGCTCAAACTTTATTTTTGAGGATTTTTTCTATAAATATATATTTAGCCAAATTTGAACGCGTCAAAACTTCCTCTTCTTATACATTTCATTAACCTGTGCTCATGTTTATTTTATTCACTATATTACGGTGATTTTCAGAAACGTTTTTAATTGGCAGCCTAATTCAAAAAATCTTCACAGGCAGAAAATAAATATTTCTCAAAATTAGGAAAATTCTAATCAGTGGTGAGAAATGAGGAGTGCGTAGTATGCCTTCAGCTCTTTAGCTGCTCAATGATATCTTTTTTTCACTTCCATTTGTTACATGCTCCCAAGGGGGAGGGGGGGGGGGGGGCTCAATTTTCTTTATATGATCAGCAACTCTATGATAAAGCTGACAAAAATTCATAAAAGCATTTGGTCGCCATATTAGTTTCGATCGCTCCTCTACTGCCACTGGGGTATATATACCCGTTGAGAAAGTTACTGTCGGTTGCTTTCCGATCGACGCATTCAAGTTGCATGGACTTCTAAATGCATGAACTACACACTGTAGTAAAATGTAGTAATAAAGAAAACAACAATCAATGATATACAAAATATATTTATTCTTTGAAAGGATGTCAAAGGTATCCGTATTTTTTTGCACAGACAGTGCTGCCTAACTTCGCATGTACATCGAACACGTGTGTCGTTCATACAGAGTGCATAACGTCTGCATCTTCGGCGACACTACATCCAACACAGTAGCTAAATGATAGTAAATCCAAGAAAGTAACAACGTTTCCATTCGTTCCTACACGCCCCTTTTCCGTATCTAAAACACCCCTGCGAATGTGTTCAGAATGTTTTCTGTATCGTTGCTAAGTATATAATAAATCCAGAGGTGCTCGAATGAAAGTTCACGAGACTTCACCGAGATTTGTTCAGTTCCTGTGAAATTTCGAGCGGAAGTATATGTGTTCGGATAATATTCTCAAAATACGTAAGTTTTAGTCGTTTTTCATATCATAGCATACTTTGATTTATGTTAAAACATGAAAATCGTGTTAGATGTATGTTTTATTTCACCATCTAGCAGTTATTTAAATTAAACGATGATATTCAGAACAGAGATATCGTTCGTGTTCAACCACGTGTAGAGTGGTTGAAAATATAAACATTAGGTTGCTTAATAAAATCATAGCCATGTTTTATGCTTGTTGTGTGCAATACCATGTTTTCAAAAAAATAATTGGTGTCTGTTTTGTATAAAAACTTAGTATATCGAGCCTTTTTCAAGGAACATTCTGCATAAAATAGTATACAATTATTTAATGCTTGAGCAGTCAATAGACCAGAATATTTTTCCCGAGGTTCAGGGAACAGCTCAGTACGATCTATTGCCCGAGGCCAACGGCCGAGGGCAATACATCATACTGAGCTGTTCCCTGCACCAAGGGAAAAATTCTGGTCTATTGACTGTTCAAGCATTAAATAATTGTTTTATTACCTAATTCCTTCTTAAGTTTTCGGGGTTTACAATTTGCATATTGCAGATGGTTTTCATGCCATTATGCAATGTATTAAGATTTTTTTCATTTTTTACATGCACAAAACCTGTTGCATGCATTACAACATCTCAATTTAATATAAGTTTACACAAAGAAGGGGGGGGTCTTCAACATATTATCTTTTAAAAAGTCTTTTACCTTATCTGAGGCTTTAAAACTGTTAATTAGTTGATTATTTGATACTCCATTTTAAATTTGGTTTCACCAAGTACTAAAAACAGCGTTTATGTAAAGGAATATACATTCCTTGAGAACTATCGAAAGGATGTAACATTAATTAACACACCCGCGTACTGAAATACGTTGCCGGTCCAATAGATCGCAGTCTATTGACCGGCGGTCCAATAGATCGCAGTCTATTGACCGGCAGTTCAAAATAGAATTTGTAATAAAACAACAAAATATTTTTGATTAGGTAATAATATAGTCTGTTTCACTATTGATCAGAGGCTATTACTAAGTCAGGCGCGGATCGAAAATAAACCCTTAGGGGGATATCTACTAAGCATGTTAATTGTTGCAACAGCAGAAAAAAACTATTGTCACATTAACTTCTAGAACACATTTATCCATCAATTAATGAAGATAAAGTTTAAAATCAATAAACCTCTAGATTTTATATTTGACTGCAAGTACCTAGATTCTATGAAATAGACTATGAACACGAGGCACGAGTTTTACTGTGAAACTGAAAGGGTCAAATAAAAACACGTGGTCTAAAATTTAAATGACAATAACATTCGCATGGGGTGTAAAATCCATGCGATAATTGACATTGCTCGATATGCCACAGTGTGTGGTTTGCGCATGTGCGATGTTATAACATACACAGGGAAACGGTCTACAATTATCGAGGAATTTTCGAAGTACCTGCGCCTGGATTTCGGTCAAGTCTTTTCGTACAATGTAACGTGTTGGGGTGTATGAAATTCCTGAATGCAGTAAAGCATGAATAGTGCTCTCGGCCTTATATAGGAGGTGTGTAGCAATGAGCAGAACATAGAAATTGACAACTAATATGGCGGTAGTCGGAGATAAAACGGAAATAATGCGTATTTATGAATTCATGTCAGCTTTAAGTCATTTTTTTCTATGTAAGTTTTAAAAAAAATACTGCTACAAGAAAAGAGGATAAACTGCAATGAACATTATGATTAAATCTCTATTATTCAACAACATTATATCTGAGATAAATTCTACTGATAAATAAATAAAAAAAATCTAATAAATTATGAATAATGAAAATTCACTGAAAAAATAGGTATGTTTTTATTTCGAATTCAAATTCATTTAAGTTAGTACGTTACGTTGCTACTTTTACTTTTATTGATTCATCATAATTCATTACTTGATCACATGCTGTGGTCGCCCCAACAGTCGCATAGTAAAACATATTAAAAACAACGCCAATTAGTTGAATATTGTGGCTTTTCCTCTCTCATTAAAGACAAAACCCAAGACAATTACGGCAAAATTAAATCATGTAGCTGGATTTTTCACCAAAGAAAAAATCCTGTGAAAACATGTTGTAATTAATGATAATTCTACAGGTACATATAATTTAAACCTTTATGATAAAAATATTTAAATAAAAAATGATACCTCCGCTTAATATGGAGATCCAAAGATATCAATATTTTATCTTTGTAATTAACCATAATATGCACATCTGTTTTCTGAATGCGTTACTCGCTAAATGTAAATAGAGAAATGTAAATATTACTCTATTATATGTTCTTCGAACAATGTATCTAGCCATTTGTAAATCGTCATTTTTCCAAATAGATATGACAGAGTACACGAAGGCAATAAAAAAAAAACGTGAAATATTGTTTAAGAGAACGACATTAAACACTTTATACTGCTTTACCCCGACAGAAAGCATGGCTGCTCTTGTAAGCTAAATTTAAAAAAAAATAGAGTTAGCTATAATACTACTATAGAACTAGTATTATTATATAATCAATCACATCAACTGCCTTATGTGGATGATATTCATGTTATACTTCTTCAGTTAATGCTAAAATTTCAAACTTTCTTGTCAATACTTATAATTACCCGCATATATTTACACCCACCAAATATGGTTCCTTGCATTTTTTTACGGAAGTTGATTCTGATTCATAACTTTTTTGAAAATGATATAACTGAAATCTACACGCCTTGTTTTTCGATTTGTCGATACTTTCATCGACCTAAGAAAATTCACGGGCTGGACTAAAAAATCATGATGATGTCTTATTTAAGACGATTTGCTTCTTTTCCTGATGTATATTAACAATAATTAAGCTAATTTTGCTTACTTTTTACATCGATTTATTTATTTGTTAAAATAAAAACAATCAAATGCTTTCTTTGAAGACATATGCGTGTTATGAAGGGAGCGGTTGTTAAAAATAACATAATCCGCTAACGTGGATTTTTAGATGAAAACTGAGATAAAAATATCATTTATCCATAATTGATTGTTTTCAAAATAGACCATGCATTAGAAACTGTAACTGGTAAAAAGTCACAAATTTTTAGACGGGGTCACGTGACCCCGTCTATTAGTTTACTGTCAACCGAAGTCTCAAACCGGAAGGCATGCGTAGAACACATGAATTGAGTCTACGCGTAAGAAAATAGTGCAGAAACTTTTCATTCATTTCAGTAAATATATACTATAAAAACACGCATTAAATCGTTTTAAGTCCTCTATGTATATACCAAATTCTATAAAGAAAATAAACAAATAGCTTTATTGATCAAAATATTCTAGCTCGGGTTCAATAGTTGTAGCGATTTGATTTGTTGGAATGAGTTACGTAACTGAATGCACAACGCCGTCGCCGATTCAGTTGGTGGACCAGCTCATTAATCAATAGAAGAGGCTGACGGATGAATCGAAAGTAAAGTTCCCACACGCAATGTGACATTTTTGAAAAGTTGTGAATTCTATTTTAACAACCTATCTCCTGAAAAATACGCGAGCCGAGGGGGTCTTACTTATTAAAGAGACGGTACGGCGCATCTTATCGAAAAACCGACTTGAAAAAATTTTCCAATCGGGTTCGGTATTTTTGTGCTACTCATGAATGTATAAACTTTCAGAAAATTACAAAGTTTTCAGTGCAATAAATCTAATTCTTTCATTAAAATTAATAATTACGTATAACCTATCACATAAATACATCGCAACGTGTTCGGGGTTTAGCCTTCTATACTATTACGCATGCGTATTCACTGTAAACAAAACACGTGCAGGACTCGCGAAGAATCTCCTGGACAGGTTTGTTGATAAAAATATGTCTTTCCTACTTCTCATAGGTAATAACTGTTCAAAGTTTTTAAAATAACCACAATTATTATTTTGTAAGCATTTATTTTTCGTGTTTATCATAGGAGTTCTACAACCGAAATTTATTTTTATAAATCAGGCCCCTTGAGGGGTTATTTGACATATTTATGTCTATTCATTTTAAAATGAACCTAAATTGGTAAACCATATTTAAATTATCGAGTAAGTAAGGATGTGTTTCATTAGAGAACCGTTTTAACCTCGTTTTCCATGATGACCGTAGTGGGACGAAGATCTATTAGTTTTCAGCACGTGTCAATTACTGTCAATCAAAGTCCACATGGTGCAAATAAACGATATAAGATTATTCCGGTTTGTACAACCCTTGAATTTCCGAAAGCTCATAATTACGTTAAAGGGATTTTCATGTATTTCAACTATTACAATAAGTTATTTCTTATTTCCTAACTATACAATAGGTAAATCTGAAGTTATTGACACATGTGTTTTCAGCTGTACTGTCTCTTTAAATAAGTGTTTCATTGGCTTCGAGTCTACTTGCGGTATGACTGCTGTTCATCTCTAAAGGAATAAAAACAAGTCTGAATTTGCCCTCACGTTCACTGACTCTCTAGTTAATTTAACTGAATTTAAATTTTGAACAATGCATTGTAAGCAAAATCTATAAAGATTATACATTTTGTTTGACCAATAGATCAAATAATATATACAATCTTATCGATTGAAGAACCAAGTTAAATGTTAATGTTCATGTTGTCCGGCTTAGTTGGAAAATATAATCATTTTTTTTAATGTTACGAGACATAAATTTACTCTTTTTTCTATACTTTATAACGGACAAATCAGTCATATTCATGATTAAACAGAATTCTTCATCAATATCTTAATGTCTCTCATCAGAATCTCAGCTGATCTTTCTCCCATCGGTAAATATCTCGCACCAATATTAAACCTATGAATTCAGAGATAACGCATGGTTATGTTTTAAATTTTTAATTTACCGTGTGGTAGTATATGTAAATAAATAGAATTTATCTCAATTTTAAGAAGATTAAAAACTTCAAGTTTTTATCATAGTTTTAAAATCTGATTTACAAATCCTTTATTGTAGCTCTTCGAAAAATTTGAAATTAAATCGCTTTCGAAATTAAGTTCATTTTTTCCAAGACACACATGGAAATCTGCGCTTAATAGACGAGAGTGTATTGAAAGGACACAGATCCCTGAAATGACAATGTCCTACAACATTTGTTAATTTTGCTGTTAAAAGCGTTAGTTTTGCATATGTTAGAAATTTTAAAATCAAATAATTCTGAATTAATAGCTAAAATTATTAATTTACAATTATCATACAATAATTATTGCTCTATCAATTGTCAATGAACATTACCGCCATGTGAATATTTTTTCCTAGACATGATACCAACTCTCCTTCATTAGCACTGAGTAACTGATCTGGAAATTTTCCTTATTTTTTTTTCTAACCAGTCCTTTAACTGACCTATCTCTGTAAATTTATCAGTTAATGTCTTTATTATTCTGTTGCTTTATTTTTAACGATAAATATAATAGCCTATCAGGAAAGGTCTACCCCAAAATATAACGTGATTCATTCACTTCTGATCTCCATTTTCTAGTTTTATCAATTTGAAAAGCAGTTGACTGAATTCGGAGGATGATTTTTAATGAAAGGAACAGTTGTATCGTAATGCCAGTAGATGATCCACGAGTTTACACAAAAAGTAGTAATTGGCGAACGAACTTATTTTTACCTATTAATTTTATATGAATCGCTGCAAGAAAATCGAGACAGATAAGTCGGTCTAAAAAATCAAAATGGCTACCGTGACGAACTTTTTAAATTGTTATAGTACTTGGAATAATCTTATTGTAAAAGGAAATATTTCTAACGTCAGGTACCTTTTTTGGTTATCGGTTTACAAATGTTCACTTTGTTCGGTAATTCAGCAGTTTGAGAGTTTTCGGAGTTTTCATAAACCTTGTATAACAGATAGCGCCCAACTTGTGGATTTTCCCTTGGATCACAAAATTAAATAAATCTAATGATTTAAATTATCTACCTTGAAATATTTGTTTTGATTTTCCCGGTTAGTTGTAGTTTTTAAAATTTTTCCTTGGGGTCTTATTTTACGTAAAATTCTGAAACATACGTATATTATGAAAAACAGTCCCTACCGGGAATTAGTAAAATTTAGACAAAGTATCAGGCAATTGCAAAAAGCTGAATTTTAACATACTAGATTGAAACAACTTATTCAAACTCATAATTTTTGGAACATATTTGAGTAAAACGTGGATACTTTCAAGTCTTCAGTACTCTCAGTACTTTAATTTGTAGTAGGTACTCTTACATCTTGAGAAGGATCAAGTTTGCGTGTTGATAAGAGCAATTTTTGTATTTAAAAGGACGAGCATGGATCCCCAAAACTGTTGAGCTCATGGATGTAACTAATAGCAGAGAGATATGATGAAATAGTTGTTGCAGCATAGTCCTTTGAAAATAGGTATGCAACATAGTATACTAATATGTGTTGCTTCACTGGAAACTCAATAATTAACTCGTATTTCTCGGCAAAATCTTTAAAAACTGTCCAAGCATGGGAGTACGAAGCTAATGAGGAATTAGTAAGGCTCGCATCGAATAGTCTTTGTATGTCAGTTCTCAATTTGGAAATGGCGGCAGTGGAGGTATGTTGACTGGATTGCTGTCGGCCATGCAGGGTGCCAGTTGTAAAAACTGATTTACCTTTGAACGAGAAATACAATCACATAGTAAATTTTCTTTTGAAGTCAAATGCTGAGCTTTAAAATAAATATTAAACTTCAAGCATATCAATACCAGTTTTCTCAAAAGAATGATGTGCTTATCTTTTGCAGTTTGTTTATTAATGACATGAACCAGTGCTTGATTGACTGTGTTAAACAAAATCCACTTATTAGCCATATATTAGCCAGACATCAACAGCCAAAGCTATTGGGTATAATTCTAAAACTGCTATGATCTGATTTCGCCAAAAGTCATTCCATTCTCCTTTGAACCACGGACTACCAAAAACAAAAACGCAGCATTCCCTGTAGTGTTTGTAATTTACATTACGTATTCTAAGAGAGACAACTCTATGCTATCCCCTACTGTGTTATGTTGGGTTATTGCCCCTGTATTATGTGTGACGTTGTTTCCGGTTTTAATAAAGGTCTTCAATGACGAACCTGTTTTATTCATGGTCTAAATCTGGTTTAATCCGTGTGTGTAGCATACAAGGACGCTACATAAAATTGGCGACAAGGATAATTAACGATTAAGGATCACGATGGCAGGTGTTTTGAGGCATGATTTGCATGGACTTCCACATTTTGATGTTTCTGATGTAACTGGCATCGCATCCAAATGGCAAAGATGGCGTAAGGCATTTGAATTATATGTAACAGGGAAAGGGATAGAGGGTGCAGCTCAGGCAAAGGCTTTGCTTCTACATACAGCAGGCATGGACGTGCAAGACATTTTCTTTACGTTACCGGAAGGTACGGGTGATAACGTTTACGCAAAAGCGCTGAACGCTTTGGACAAATATTTTAAGGCCCAAGCAAATGTTCCCTATGAGAGATCTGTTTTTCGAAACATGGCACAGTCCACACAGGAGACTATTGAACAGTACTAGTATATAACTCGATTACGTCAGCGTACAGAAACGTGTGAATTCGGGAACCGTGACGCAATAGACGAGAGGATACGTGACCAGATTATCGACAAGTGCGTACGTCATAACTTGCGCCGTTAACTATTTGAAAAAGGTAGAGAACTTACTCTCGACCAAGTCCGTGAAATCGCCAGAGCTATGGAAGACTCTGAGAGACAAGCCACATCAATTGAAAATCATCCCAAGGAGCCAGTAGCAATGTTGTAAACAAGGTTAGTGTTCAGCATAAGAGACGTTTTGTGAAAAAGACTAACATGTTACAGTTGCGGTTATGAAGGGCACTTACGGAATGATCCTAGATGTCCTGCTAAGGGGAAAAAGTGTCGTAAGTGTAATGAAGTTGGACATTTTGAACGACAGTGTAAAACCAAAAATTGGAGTGCTAAGGGGAAACACGGGAGAGTTCATAGCATAACAGAGCAGCTAGATCAAGGCGATGAGGACAAAGCTTACGCATTTAGTGTCCGTTATTCTGTGTTAGATGATGGCCTCGTTGTGAATATTTGGGGTGTTGACCTCAGCATGAATATCGACTCAGGAACAAGTTGTAACATTATGGGGATGCCGTTATGGAACAGTCTGAAGGACAAGCGCATCGAATGTGTTTCATCCAAAGCTGACAAGCAACTCTTCGCTTATTGAAGTCAAGAGCCCCTAAAGGTAGCTGGCATATTTACAGCAACCATGAAATATAACCAAACCGTTATACCGGATGTGGAATTCGTGGTCATCGACGGGAAGGGACAGGCCCTACTTGGTCGTGATACAGCTCTACAGTTGGGTATCCTACAGATCGTGCGCAGCGTTAGTAATGCCGTCAACGCAGATAACCGTTCAGTGTTTGATAAGTACCCTCAGTGCTTCAAGGGGGTAGGGAAGCTGACATCGTTTCACCTAGAAATTCCGATTGATCCAGATGTTGAGCCAGTGATTCAACCAATGAGGCGGATACCGTAAAGTTTGCGTGACAAACTCGCAAACAAGCTAGATGAACTGCTCGACCTGGACATCATTGAACGCGTTGAAGAGCTGTGTTCGTGGGTGTCGCCCGTTGTGTGCGTTCCAAAACGTTCAGGTGATGACACCAGATTGTGCGTATACATGCGCCAGGCCAATACCGCCGTCAAGAGAGTTCGTCATCCTATTCCAACTATTGATGATCTTTTGCATGAAATGAGCTCTAGTACTATTTTTAGCAAACTTGATGTTACATGTACTTGGGCATATCACCAAATTGAATTGAAACCTGAATCTCGAGAAATTACTACTTTTGTAACACACAAGGGTTTATTAGATACAAACGTCATATGTTTGGTATTAGTTGTGCCCCTGAAATGTATCAAAAGGTCATGCAACAAGTGTTGCAAGGTTGTGAGGGTGTACACAATATTATGGATGATATCATTGTACATGCAAGTAGTCATGATGAACATGATAGATGTCTTGAAAATGTTGTCAAAGTGTTTATGAGAAAGGTTTTACCCTTAATAGGGACAAATGTCAATTGAACATGTCACAGGTTGTTTTTATGGGTCATGTGCTGTTTGGTCGTGGCATAGGTCCGGCGGATGTTAAAGTCAAAGCTGTCGTTGACGCGCGCGAACCGAAAACTTCAGCAGAAGTTCGTAGTTTTCTGGGACTCGTGAATTACAGTTCTAGATTTATTCCGGATCTAGCAACAATTGCTGTCCAATTACGCGAGTTGACGCGAAAAAATGCAATTTTTAGATGGGGAAAATCGGAACAAGAAGCATTTGATGAACTGAAGCGTCGTCTTGCGGATGCCGAAACGTTAGGCTACTCTGACAAATCTGCGCCGACCAAGGTCATAGCTGATGCTAGTCCCGTTGGACTAGGGGCGGTACTTGTTCAAGAGCAAAATGGTGAATTTCGTGTTATTTCATATGCGAGCCGTAGTTTGAGCGATACGGAAAGTCGTTACTCTCAGACGGAGAAAGAGGCGTTAGCTCTAGTGTGGGCATGTGAAAGATTTCATGTTTATCTGTACGGCATAGATTTTGAGCTCCTCACTGATCACAAGCCGCTTGAGCACAGGGGCTCGTCACGAAGTTTTTTCAACCTTTTATATATACCACCTCTACACTATAAAATACGCGTACGATTTATCTTGATCAACAAAATTAACCAATGAGAGCGCATGAATAAATTTGGTGCGCGACATCTGATCGAAGAAAGTGTCACCGGAGAGTAAACTGGAAGAAAATGCGTGAAAACTTCTAAAATTGTTGCCGATGTTTAAATTTTGCAGGTATTCCTTAAAACTATGGTCCTTTCCCGATCTAATGATACCTAGAGTGCAGGGTTTAACGTCCGAGAAGAATTAATACGCGGCGACCGAAATCGGGAGGTAGCGATTATTTCGAGTTTTGATTCCTCCCTTGTGTATTTTATAGTATAGAGGTGGTATATATAAAAGGTTGAAAAAACTTCGTGACGAGCCCCTGTGGCTTGAGTGTATTTATTCTCCAAAGTCAAAGGTTTGCGCTAGAATAGAGCGTTGGGTGTTGCGCATGCAACCGTACAATTTTAAAGTTCGGTACATTCCGGGTCCGAAGAACATAGCAGACACGCTTTCACGTCTTGTCAAAAATGACATTCCGCAGAAGTCGCACAATATTGTAGACGACTACGTTAGGTTTGTACCTGTAGAAGCAACACCGATTGCTATGACAACTCGCGATATTGAGAGAGCGTCAGAGGATGACCCAGAACTTTGTTCGGTTAGACAATGTCTTGTAAATCAGCAGTGGCATCGCATCGAGTTCAAGCAATATTTGCCAATAAGGAGCGAATTGTGTTCGATTGGAAAATGAGTATTACGAGGTACGCGAATCGTAAATCCAGCACAATTGCGCGATCAGGTTCTTCAACTTGCGCATGAAGGACATCCCGGCATACATGCAATGAAATTGCGATTAAGAAGTAAAGTTTGGTGGCCAGGGATTGACAAATGTGTTGCAACGTTTTGTAGAAGTTGTAACGGGTGTCAGCTAATAAGTCAACCTAGTAAACCCGAAGCGATGAAGCGCACCGAGTTGCCTTCTGCGCCTTGGCAACATCTCGCCGCAGATCTCTTAGGTCCATTACCGAGTAAGGAGTACATATTAGTACTATTTGATTACTATAGTAGGTATTTTGAAGTCGCAATCACGAAAAATATCTCTTCTGAGAATATTACAGCATTGATTTCAAAGTTCTTTCTAACTCATGGGTTGCCGTTATCAATCCATACAGATAATGGTCCTCAGTTTGTGAGTCAGCATTTTAAAGATTTCATGTTGAACAACGGTATTGTCCACCACAAAACGACTCCTCTATGACCGCAGGCGAATGGTGAAGTTGAACGCCAAAATAGATCAATACTGAAACGTGTTAGAATTGCTCACGGTGAAGGTCGAGATTGGAAAGCGGAACTTGATAAATTTCTTGTAATGTATCGCAATACGCCGCACACGACGACTGGTGTTAGTCCTTCTCAGTTTTTGTTTGGTCGCAAGCTTCGCACAAAGTTACCTGAACTTTTTGACTACAATGTTGATGATCTTGAAGTACGCGATCGCGATGCGGAACAGATGGAAAAGGGCAAAATGTATTCCGATAAACGTCGAAGAGCGGTTGAATCCGATATTCATACGGGTGCTAAAGTTCTTGTTAAACAAGATCGCGAACACAAATTATCCACACCATTTAACGCATCACCGTTTAAAGTTGTTGAGATGAAAGGCAATAGTGTAGTTGTTGAATCAGATGAAGGTGTACAGTACAAACGAAATGTTACACATTTAAAGAAATTCAATGAGAGAGAGCGTAATTGTTTGTCAAATGAACCAAAATTGAGTGAAAATGATGAGAGAGTTGATGAAAACTGTGAGACATATCCAAGTACCAATGTAAGTTGTAACTCAGAAAGTCAGTGTAGTACTGAGTCTGTCAGTATGTCCAATGATACAAGTAGTGAAACTGTTGGTGTTCAAAGTAGACCTGGAAGAAATAAGAAACTGCCATCCAGATTTGAGGGATTTTCTTTGTATTAATAACTTCCTGGGAAATAACTGAATTGGCATTCTGGTATTGGTAAAATGTAATAGGAAATCTTCATGTTAAATTTGGAATTTTTTTTATTATGTCTTTGTCAACACAAGTTAATGATTTGTGCCAATGTACAAATTAGTATGGCACTGCATATGTGTTAAATTGATTAATTTTTTAGAGGTTATTTCATCTGGTACATAGTTGTATTGCAAGAAAGGAAGGGATGTAGTGTTTGTAATTTACATAACGTACTCTAAGAGAGACAACTCTATGCTATCTCCTACTGTGTTATGTTGGGTTATTATACCCCCCGCAAACAAAGTTTGGGGGCTAAATAGGAATCACCTTGTCCGTCCATCCGTCTGTCTGTCTGTCCGTCTGTCTGTGGAATCGTGTCCGGTCCATATCTTTCTTATGGAGAAACATTGGAAGTAACATTGGAAGTTCTTACTTCACACAAAGATTGCTTATGACCTAAGGGTGTGTCATGACCATGACCTAAGGTCATTCGGGCAAGGTCAAGGTCACTGGCAGAAAAAATGCAAAATTCGTGTCCGGTCCATATCTTTCTTATAGAGAAACATCGACATTGGAAGTTCTTACTTCACACAGATTGCTTATGACCTAAGGGTGTGTCATGACCTTGACCCAAGGTCATTCTCGCAAGATCAAGGTCACTGGCAGAAAAAATGCAAAATTTGTGTCCGGTCCATATCTTTCTTATGGAGAAATATTGGAAGTTCTTGCTTCACACAAAGATTGCTTATGACCTAAGGGTGTGTCATGACCTTGACCCAAGGTCATTCGTGCAAGGTCAAGGTTACAGGCAGAAAAAATGCAAAATTCATGACCGGTCCATATCTTCCTTATGGACAAGCATTGAATGTTCT
Organism: Magallana angulata; assembly: GCF_025612915.1. Classification (NCBI taxonomy): domain Eukaryota; kingdom Metazoa; phylum Mollusca; class Bivalvia; order Ostreida; family Ostreidae; genus Magallana; species Magallana angulata. The sequence goes on from NC_069111.1 coordinate 39,409,757, forward strand.
TACTTCACATAAAATATTGCTTATGACGTATGGGTGTGTCATGACCTTGACCCAAGGTCAATCGAGGAAGTTTATGGTCATTGTTTCGAAAATGCAAAATTTTGTCTGTGTCATTTCTTGTATTAATGGAAATATTAGAAGCTAAAATTTGACCCAAAGCTTGCTCTTCTCAGGCCACATAAAATTATTTTCAGATTTTCATCCCCGTTTCTCTGAAAATGGTCTGCCCCGATGAAATTATTATTTTGAAAAAAAATGTGTGGAAAAATTTTTCCGGAAAAATCGGGCTCAGTATACCAATAATTCCAAATGTTTAAATATTAAATGGCTGTTTGACATGTGGATTTCGTTTGATTTGAATCATGGTTGTTAAAGGAAGGATGCAAATGTCCTCGTGCATTAACAGTTAACTTAAAATAAAATGGAATTAAAGGATAGAAATTGGTTTGTTTACTCCTATAAGCATTAACAGTTTTAAAAAATAGAGCAGTTGTTATTTATAGAAAATGGTCAGTGAAATAGAATCATCCAATATTTTCTATAATAGCAAAAATACACGCGTTATGATTTTTTTCTTAGCGGGGGTATCAATTGTGAGCTTGCTCACAGTACCTCTAGTTGCCCCTGTATTATGTGTGACGTTGTTTCCGGTTTTATTAAAGGTCTTCTATGACTAACCTGTTTTATTCATGGTCTAAATCTGGTTAAATCCGTGTGTGTAGCATACAAGGACGCTACATTCCCCTCAGCTCCAGATGCATCTGTATATAACCATAGTTCAGTTGAACTTAACCATATATCTGGGGAAAACATTGAAGAACCAATAGCTCAATCATTTCCTTTCAACCAAAATGAATTGATACTTACAAACCGTGTCAAGTTTTTTTTTTTTAAATGGTCAAATAAAGACTTGACTATTGATTATTCAGTTTACCTAATTAAAGTTCACCTCGTTAATTCAAGATATGTAATGTCATTACCAATAATCAATAGTTTTATTGCACTTACAATGACAGAAGTGTTCTGCTCTGACATCGAGTGAAGTCTCTAGATTGGGGTCAAGGTCATAACATACCTCCTTTTTAAAATTCTCCTTAAGAGCATTTGTACTTTTTTGTTGGCTCTCTACTTATGTTTTGCCACAAATGCATGAGAATAAATTTGAAAGTCCTTAAAATTTATAATAACCAATTCTTTATTTTGTTTAAGGACACAAATTTGGTGCGGTCGATCTTTTGCTTGTTGCTTGCGTCACATCAAATTTGAATAAATTAATTATTATTTGGTCAAGTAGATTTTAATTTCCTCAATCTCGAAATAAATTATAATCGATTTTTAAAAAGAAATACTTTAGAGGGGAAATGTTTGCAAGATGTAAATATATTATGCGAATAACAAGCTTTTTAATAACTGCCAAGCAAATATATACTAGGAGAAGGAAACATTGATGGTACATTTTGGTAATTAACTAGTTCAAAACAGGATATGTATGTAACAGAATAAGGTATTTAAAGCTGCTTGGTCCGATTTTTTTTGTTATTACAGTATCAAATTGTTTTCCAATACAAACCATCTTAGAAAGTTATGGACTTTCTCCTATTTACACGAGCAGAATCAGTCTCCTTTCGAAGTTAGAAATATTCAAAGTAAATAAAAATAATTTCTTTTGGGCAAACGAAAAAACAAACCATAGTGCATCACGGGAATTCTTAGAAAAGGAAACCGTTTGGTTTCGTCCCCCGAATGATTTGGGTTATTCAACTCGCATGCTATAAATCGATTGTAAAGAAAGCAAACTTCAGACATATTAGCGAACAAAACGTACACATGTTAATTTGTAATTTGTCTGATTATTTCGACCTTTATTTAATGCAGTGTCAAAGTCGTAATACAACCATTCCCGTCTCATCGTCAGGGGTGAGTTTAACACGAGGCGAAATAACGCGGTACCCTTTTATGTCTTTTGTTTGTTAGCAAATTTTGTACATATTTTTTTCATTGAAATTTGGCTTAATTGACCAGAAAAAACTACTGCAATGTCTGTTATTATACATATACTAAGCATAACCATCGTTTAAAAGTGTGCATAAAATTTGATAAAAAAATCGGACCAAGCAGCTTTAAAGTATCTTAATTTACAATGAACAATACAATCAGAAGATCAATACAAGAAAATAGATGGCATTTAAAACAAGAGGCCAATTGGCCTTAACGGTCACCTGAGTAGCATATAACCCATACACAAACTTGTCGAGGAGTCTTATATATGCATTTAATTAATTAGGTTTCATTCTGGAGTAGAAATTTTTTTAATTTGCAATGACGACCACCTCCCTGCCTGAAATCTTTCAAAAAGAACTATGAAACCTATAATTTTGGCAAAAAACTTAAAGATCTGGTCTACAAAACCATGAATTCAGTTTTCAATTCATGTGTGTTGGAGTAAAGAAGATAATTTTTTAACATTATATGCATTAACATCTAAACATCCATTTTGCCCCTGCCCTAAAGTCAAAACCCATACACCAGGGGTAACGAAAATAAAATTTCAGTAGATGACTTCCTGGTTAACATATCTATAAGTCAGTTTTAATACAGATGTGTGAGAATAGATAAGAAAATTTTTAAACAATATATGCATTAACACTATATTGCCCCCCCCCCAATCTCATGTCCTGAACCCCTGACCCAGAGGCCATGAATTTCACAATTTAGGTAGAGGAGTTAGTGGACATCATTACCATTAATTCAGTTTTTTGCCAACATGAGGGGGAGTAGAAAAGAAGATTTTTTAAGATTTCATACATTTTTACTATATAGCCATATTGGCCCCACCCTAGAGCCTGAATCCATGACCCAGGGGTCATGAATTTCGCAATTTTAATAGAGGGCTTCATGGACAACATAATCATGCATTTAGTTTTAAACAAATATATATGGGAGTAGAGAAGAAGATTTTCTAAGATTTAATACATTTTTACGATTTGCCCTATTGGCCCCACCCTAGAGCCTGAACCCCTGACGCAGGGGTCATGAATTTCACAATTTTGATAGAGGGCCTCATGGACATCATAATCATGCATTTAGTTTTAAACAAATATATATGGGAGTAGAGAAGACAATTGTCTAAGAGATAATACACTTTAACTATATGGCAATATTGGCCCCACCTTAGAGCCTGAACCCTTGACCCAGGGGTCATGAATTTCACAATTTTGATAGAGGGCCTCATGGACATCATAATCATGCATTTAGTTTTAAACAAATATATATGGGAGTAGAGAAGATTTTTAAGATTTAATACATTTTAACTATATGGCCATATTGGCCACACCCTAGAGCCTGAACCCATGACCCAGGGGTCATGAATTTCCCAATTTTGGTAGAGGGCCTCATGGACATCATAATCATGCATTTAGTTTTTAACAAATATATATGGGAGTAGAGAAGAAGATTTTCTAAAATTTAATTCATTTTAACTATATGGCCATATTTACCCCACCCTAGAGCCTGAACCCGTGAACCAGAGGCCATGAATTTCACAATTTTGGTAGTATGGACATCATAACCATGCATTTAGTTTATTCCTCACATGTGTGGAAGTAAAGAAGAAAATTTGGCTTTTTTTTGCATATTTGGCCCCGCTCATGGCACCCCAGGGTTGGTAGAGCCATGAATTTCACAATTTAAATTCTTCTTACCAGAGATGCTTCACACCAAAAATTGTAGCGATTGGCATGGTAGGTTTCAAGAAGAAGTTATAAATGTAAAATTGTTTACGCCGGACGCACGGCGCACGACGACGGACGAAGACCAATTGCAATTGGTCATCTGAGTGACTCAGGTGACCTAGAAATTAATTTTTCAAAAGTGAATATGTTGTCTTGGATTTCTAGATATTACTTTGGCTTTAAGAAATTAAGTTCAGCGGGTTTTTTTTAAAAAAGTTTTGTCATGACTTTACTCGAACGTCTTTAGATTTCAATCGTAAACCCAATTCCACAGCTTTCATAAATTTATAGAAATACATCTAAGAGTACGATTGTTCTACGAAAACGTATCGGCGTACCCTTTTAACTTGAACTTTAAATATTTCTTGTGTTTGTACAAAACAAAGCAATGGTCAGTTTCTTCTTGTTTGTGAAATTCCAAAATGTACACGGTAAGCTATTTAAAAAATCACCAGTTGTTTTGACGTTACCTCAATGGTTTAAGAAAATGAATGGACTAGCAATCGATTCGCAGCTATAACTAGCTTTACATAAGAAGAATTTTCGCATTGTTGTTGCATGGTTGAAATGCGAGGTATTCTTTTCTTACATACCTGCATATCGTTATTATATATTCTCATACCGTTTCATAACTGAGAACTAAATTTGACATTAATATATCAAAGTTTTCGTGTATTATTTTAAATACAATTTGCAGTATTTCAAGATGTCTAAAAGTACGTATTTTCTTTTATTTTTAAAGATGTGGCATCATTATGGAATCTGGATTTTTATATCATTTCGGATTTATCAAGGTAAGAAATTATATATTGAAAGAAGGCTTAATGCACTTGTTCATATTTTAACTATTTATCTATCACAAATTACATACAAGTGGTGAACATATGCTTAGCAAGTTTCTAATGTGATACTCATATGAGCTTCTCAGGAAATTCCACATTCTTTCCATTTTTGGGATCTTTCAAAAACATTATTAACTAAGCAGTAATTCATTAATGAAAATTGCATTATGGTAAAAGGGGACAAGCACATTTTTTAAAATAAAAAAGTAAATACTAGGAATATCAATAGATGCCTTGGTGGAAAGATCATTATGAGTACAAAAACTATTGAAAATAAATTTTATACCGCAAAGATTTTTTTTAGAATTATTTGATTTAGAATAAAAGCAAAGGGGGCAACTCTTCAAGAAAAGGAAAAGGTCATTAATAAGGACACATGCCACTCTTACATACTGATACTTAAACATGGAAATTATGTCCAGGGATACCAAGCATTAAGCCCATACATATCTGTTATGCAACCAGATTCATTGAATCTGGGGCTAATGAATCTGGGGCTATTATGGATCGGATACCTTAAAGCATAACATACTTTTGAAAACAGTAAATGATGCTTTAAAATTATGGGACATAAAATTAAAGAGGTACAATGAAATGCCTGAGTTCTTTAGAGGTTCTTCGACCTAATTATGGATATCAGGGCAAAATGAGTGTGTGGTGTAAGGATAAACGAAACACCAGGCGTTTCTCAAAAAGGCGTTAATTTGGGGTTAAGTTAGTCCGACCAACGAAGTAACGCCAATATTTAGTCGGGTCTAAATTGGGTTTCTGAAACAGGTGTAAGTTGGGTTTAAATGTCGAAGAACTTGGATATCTCCACTGAGTACTAAGCATGTGCATACCATATTTTGTTTTGCATTGAGGCTATGATTATATGTGGTGGATCAACTTTCCAATTCGTAGTACATGAACTCGAAAGTACATGTTATACTATACCACTGAATGTGCATAGTTCAAGTTGTTCAGAACAGTTTATATTAATGAAGGCAGAACAAATGCATTTGCATTTAGATAAACACAGATGATATCTTAAGAGGTTGCAAAAACTAAATATATTTCAATATTGAGGCACAATTGTACATAGAATTGAACTAAACAATGCATAGAAATATTCGTGTCAACATGAAAATATCTATAGAATGCAGGGTATTGTAGATATGACTGCATACATCTGCTGAACGATAAGTCATTTTAGATATTTAGACATTTTCAGATGCTGAGATAAGGCATGCTTCTCTTTTATTCATATCTTTAATTTACTTATAGAAAATAATAATAATGTCTATGATTTATGAAAAAGAAAAGTTCCATCCTCTGTTCCAATATTGTAAGAATTTAGATAATGACAAGGAAACGATTCTTGATTTTCTGCGAATCAAATAATTAAAGTTATGAAAGATATTCATTTGTCTAAAACACATTATCTACATCAGGAATTATCAACATTTGAGGCCAGGGCCTCCCCAATTCCCTTTCCTGTTTTTGGTTTACAAAAATGTAATCAATTGATTGTTTTGTTTTGGGTTTTCTTTCGGGGGGGGGGGGGGTACTTAATTGAAATTAATATATACTGTGTACTGGGAATTATTCGCCCTGTTTAATTTATAACCATTTCACCCTCGGTTTCAGCGGGCGAATTTATGATTTGGCGATTTTCAATATCTAATATTAAGTAACTTTAAACACAACTGTGACTCGGCGAATTCACAACGGACCAAGCGCAAGTGTGTAAGGGCGAAAATAACCCTATATACAGTATCTTGATTAAAATATAGATATAAAAGCAATCATCTAAGAACCCCTCTCTATTTGAAGAAAGTTTCATAAATAAAAAGTTTCTAAAAGTCCAGGAATAACATATTATTTTTTCATTTGTAAGAAGATGTTTTATATGTATCCTTACGTCAATAAATCGCATTCATTAGACTGATGCGTTCATCTATAGATGGTATATATGGTCGAGTGTGACGAGTAGAAATTAACGTGTACAATTTCATACTTTTTAAGCTTGCACATACATTGATCATGGCAGTTATCGAAAAGGATCGAGTTCAAATCTTCTATACAGTACTTCTGGAACGCTAGAATTTTGCAAAATGGAATGTTCATCGAATCCGTCGTGTAAAGGTTTCGGGAGGATGTCGGGGAATTGTTATTTCTCAAGCTCTTCTGTTCCAATGTCAACAACATGTTCTGGATGCTCTTTCTACACTAAAGACAACTGTGGTTCGTTTGAATTAATACGCTTAATATTTTAAAGATAATTTCTTTTAATTTAATATCTCTCAATGTTAATGCAATGACAGGTAGATATGTTTGGATACAATGATCTTTTTGCATGCACGATTCTTGCATAACATGGTTTTTTGTGAAAACGGTATGAAATGACAGAATTCAAGGAAAACGTCTGATTATTTAGCTTCCGACGTGAAAAATATAATCACGCTTCTGGGACAAATCATTAAGATTTCTGTTTTCCGTGCGTGATTTAAATAAGTATTTACAAAGAATCTTCCACTCCAGAAAATTTAATAGCTATTGCCTCGGAGGACGAATAAGCAAGTAAACTTTGCATTGCACAAAAATAATCTTACTAGATATCAGTTTAACCAAAAATTATTTTAAATTGTTCTTCACGACAGACACTACAACGGAAACAGCCATGTCATCTACAGTTCCGGTATTCCAGTATACCACTCTGCAACCGGCAGCAACCACAAATTCAATACAGAATGGGACGGGACAGGCGCTCTGTGTGTGCTCATGCAGTCAAAACGGCACCATCCCAACAGCGACTCTGGCACCACACGAAAGTCTTGTAATAGACAAGAAGGGGTTGTCGTCCTACAGAAACTCTAGGATTTGCATTGCTGACAACCGACCTTCCGCCGTAGCTCTTGGCTCCCTAGGGGTCGGAATTATCGTGTTGTTTGCTTTGCTTATTGTGCTCCCGGACGCTGTAAGGCTCCTACGGTTTATTGTGAACAAATGTTGATTATTTAGAATAAAGTGATCTGCATATCCGATTGAGAATATTCATTACATATAATGCAAACAAATACAAACGTAGTCTTCTTAATAAGTAATAACACCGTAATACAAAAGTAGTTTAAATATATATCGCAGCGGTGTACTGACGTGAGAAAAACATTGTTGTAACAGATTGCCATTGCTGCTTGATTAGAACTAAACATAAGAATTGTTAAATGAAATAGACACAATCTTTGCTTTTAAACGAAATCAATTATTTTTATAGACATGTTCAAAATGAATAATTCATTCAATGTAGGTTTTTTAGTTTTAAAGTAAAGAAAGACTCGATGATTTTGCAAGACTTACATATTATTCAATTTTCCTAGTAGTAATTAACAATCATTCCGCCTATTGAAATAAGGGATATTATCTGATAAGTCTAATTTAAAACGTAGACTGTAAAAGCACTTGAAGTTTTCAATTGCAGAACTGATCGAGGTTATGGATCGAACTCCAAATGATGAAAAATTTCGGTTAAGCACATAAAATACATATAGTGGCATGGTAGGTAAATACAGTAGTGAACTAGACAACATAGAGATTATAACAGTCTCAAAAGACCCCGCTTGAATAATGGTCTACAGGACAAAAGGATTTCAGATAATTTGTCTTTAACCTAGACATATAACTAATTTTCAAGCTGGCATAGAACTTCTAATTCAATCTCATTACACTTTACAAATATGTATATTTGTTCAATTTTAGCAATATTAAGCAAATGGTCTAAAACTTATTATAAAGAGATCTGTTTTGACCTTTACATTGACTTGGTTCAAGGTCATTGCACACAGTTCACCAAATAGTTCTAATTAAGTAAAATATTAGCCACCTAGGGATAAGTAGAGAGTATATAAATGCTCTTAAAAAGATTTTGTGTATGATCCGATATGACAATGACACTTAACCTACAAACATAGTTCAATGTCACACCATGTGGAGGAAGTGTTGAGTCAGATTGGAGCAAAGAAAAAAAAGATACTCTCCGGACATGTTTTTTTTTCCGTAAAATCACGCTATGACCGTCACATGTGACCTTGAAAATTGGTTCAAGGTCACTACACACCCTTTCTTCTAAAAAATCATATGAGGTATAAACCATAAAGGGCTATGTGGAAAGTATATATACTCTGATAAAAAGATTTTGGATGGTCCGATATGACCTAGCCCCTTGATCAAAAAGCTTCAAAACTGCAGGGCTGTAGCTTTTGGTCTGAAAAATTCGGATGGATGACCTGGGAGCTACAGTGCCATCAAGTGAAAAAAATGTGTATTGATTGCGCTCAAAAACATGGACTAGTTTTGGACTCATTAACGTATTAAACAGATACTATGTGAAAAAAAAATAGTACCATTGAATACTTCATACGATTTACAACTTATATCTTCTCTTTACTTGCCTAAGACTTTTTCCAAAACTCGCTACCGACCTCGGTAAATGAAGTGTCAAGTTGAGAGTCGCCGTTTTTACAAGTAAAAAAACTGAAACACCTCACTTTACGGGGCTGATTATGGTTTTTAGCTCACCTGAGCTGAAAGCTCAAGTGAGCTATTTTGATCACATTTTGTCTGTCGTCCGTCTGTCTGTCTGTCCATCTGTCTGTAAACTTCTCACATTTTCAACATCTTCTCAAGAACCACTGGGCCAATGTCAACCGAACTTGGCACAAAGCATTCTTAGCCTCAGGGGATTCAAAGTTGTGAAAATTAAGGACCACGCCCTTTTGCAAAGGGAGAAAGTTAGGAATTTATGAAAATTTTCGAGAAATTTTCAAAAATCGTCTTCTCATGAACCATAAGACCAGGAAAGCTGAAACTTGTGGGGAAGCATTTTCAGGTAGTGTAGATACTAAATTATGAAAATCATGACCCCCGGGGGTAGGGTTGAGCCACAACGGGGGGTCGAATTTTAACACATGAATATAAAGAGTATATCTTTAAAAATCTTCTTCGCAGAAACTAATCGCCCAGGAAAGCCGAAACTTGTTCGGAAGCATCCTCGGCCAGTGTAGATTCAAAGTTGTGAAAATCATGACCCACGGTAGTAGGGTGGGGCCACAAAGGGGGGTAGAAGTTTTACATAGGAAAATATAGAGTAAATTTTTAAAAATCTTCTTCTCAGAAACTAATCAGCCAGGACAGCTGAATTTGTGTGGAGTTATCCTCAGGTAGTGTAGATTCAAAGTTGTGAAAATCATGATCCCTGGGAGTAGGGTGAGGCCACATGGGGGGGGGGGTGTTAAAGTTTTACATAGGAATATATAAAGTAAATCTTTAAAAATCTTCTTCTCAGAAACTAATCAGCTAGGAAAGCTGAAACTTGTGTGGAAGCATCCTCAGGCAGTGTAGATTCAAAGTTGTGAAAATCATGATCCCTTGGGTAGGGTGGGGCACAGTGGGGGGTCAAAGTTTTACATAGGAATATATAGAGAAGTTTTACATAGAAATATATAGAGTAAATATTTAAAAATCTTCTCAGAAACTAATCAGCCAGGACAGCTGAAACTTGTGTGGAAGTATCCTAAGGTAGTGTAGATTCAAAGTTGTGAAAATCATGATCCCTGGGGTATGGTGAGGCCACATGGGGGGGGGGGTGTTAAAGTTTTACATAGGAATATATAAAGTAAATTTTTAAGAATCCTCTTCTTAGAAACTAATCAGCAAGATGATTCTTTGTAATTGTTAAGACTTTGGCTCCAGGACAATTCTTTGGTCTCACAAGAAGGTTCAGACTTAGATGTAGCTAAATATCCCATATATAAACAATTGTAAAGGATCTTTTTGTGAACTGCAATACTCAACATGTGATATGACTTTAAAATTGAAGCAGGCAGCTATTTTTTCAATAGAATCTTTTTGTATTACTGTATTGAGTTATTGCTTTTGATTTATTGATTCTTGATTATTTTAATTAATGCATCCACTGTTATCCAATTATTGTGATGATTATTTTTATACAATAATTAATATTCAATATATATAAGTTGTTCTGCATAAGTATTTTTGGGTTAGGACGGATAAGTTTGTTTATTTTTGATTTCCAATTTTTAGATACTATGAATTATTTAAGGCCGGCATATATATATGGACAGTGTCTAATAAGTTACATTGAGCGACTGTTTGGGGTTAAACTTGAACAGGTTGTGATAGATTTAGTGTGTGGAAATCCCTGCTGTATCTTATTTCGTGTTTTCTAACCTACAATACAGAGTATACGGTCATCCCTGCCCTGTATCGCATTAATAAAAGAGTGCGGTCATCCCTGCTTGTAATGGTGGTGGTTGCGGCGGAGCACTAGTGTGTGGTCATTCCTGCTGGTGTTCTGGCCTTTCTAGCGCAGTGTGCGGCAATCTCTACTTGCGTTAACGTTGGTACCTATTGAGTTGCATAGGTGTGTGGTCATCCCTGCCTGCGTAGCGTTGAGTTCCTATATATGTGCAGGGGCGGTGATTAAAGTCTGCTCTTGTAAATATTGGCAGCAATCAGGGCTATCCCAGTGTATCTCCGGTACGGGCCCGCTGGGATCACAGGCAGTGACCCCCTTGCACGTTACAAAATCATCCTGTTAGAACGTAAGAAAATCCAGGGGGGGAATGGATTTTATTTATACAGGATCTACATAGTACATTGTCCAGATGGTTTGTATTATGACTCCATTAAGCTGACTTTATCATACCTATTGTTCCTCAGGTGAGCGATATGGCCCATGGGCCTCTTGTTAAATGACCCGCAGCTACAAGCTTCACTGCACATCTTTTACCATAGACACTCTGTGAGTGAAATATGGGCCAGATTGGACCTGGGGGGAGGGGGGAGGGGGGGGGGGAGATAGGCCCCCTTATAAGTGATCTCGCAAAGACGGATGGACTGATCACTGTAGGGCGCCTGCATAGCAGGACCCTTATTACCAAACTGTTGACAATAGCTGATATAACGTGCAACGTGCGAATAGTGATCTCGCAAAGACGAATGGACGGACCGACTGATCACTGTAGGGCGTCCGCAGAGCAGGACCCTTATTACCAAAATGTTGACAATAGCTGATATAACGTGCAACGTGCGAGTACCCATTATTGCCGAACGATACACATTTTTTGAAAATTATTCTCTTCATATTAACTGTCATGTAAAATTTTCTATGCAGATCTCTGCAGTGTTCATTCATACAACTTATATGATGTTTTTTGTTGCATACCATTCGATATCGACTTACTTCTGACTAAAAGTAAACCATGTACCTTTGATAAACAGGAAGTCGAGTACCCATTATTGCCGCTTTTATCTTTTCACTAATTTACTTATTCACATTCACTAATTAATAGACATACTACCTAAATTACGTAAGAAAAATGACAAGATAAGACAGATGTAAGTTTATGAGAAAAAATAAATTTAATCAGAAACAAAATAAGATTAAAATTTGATTTATTTTTTTCAATGATGCAACCATCGCATGCGCATTGAGTTTTTATCGAACGTGGAGTTGGACGTGGTGGTATGAAAACGTTATTTCTCCCAACGAGCACAGCTCTGGCATACTGGAGGAATGACAACAAAGTCCTCATCATTTGTAAAGCCTTGGCATACACAATGATACCAATCGTCACAAACATCACATGAAAACCAGCCATCGACAACTGGATCTGATTTGCTGGTTGATGGGGCCTCGTGACTTGAGCAGAAGAAGCACAATGTCGTGTCTGGCGTTTCATCAAATGTGACTTCAGGATCTTCTACAAGCTGGTCAGCGAACTTCTAAAAATAATCATTTAGAGTTATAGTAAATACTTTTTTTTGCCCCTCCCCAGACAGTTAGTGCACCACCCCCATTATAGGTCCTCCACACAGTCTGGAAAAGTTTGTATTACAAGTCAGATTTATGCAATTTACCACTGGTATTGTCTCTTTACTTGCCTCAGACTTTCTCCAGAACACACTACCAACCTCGAAAATTAAGTGTGTTAAATTTACATTGCAATTGAGAGTCCACATTTTTACATATAAACAAAACTGCACCACTTCAGTTTACGGTGCCGGTGCTAAGACTACCAGAGGCAAGTAAAGAGACGATATCAGTTGTGAATTGCATGAAAAATTTAATCTTACTGCTATATTCGAACTTCGGACCTGCAGGTTAGTAGATTAAAGTTATACCCAGAGATAGACACCCAATTTTGGCAACACAAAAAGTTTAACAATGAGTTGAAATAGCCTTCTTGTGACTTACTGTCATAAAAAGTAAAAGCGGCATTGTCGTGCACTGTTGCATTAGTCAATCATCAGACTGATTAATCTATGTATATATGTTTGTAGGTTTGGTGGGAGTTATAGGTTCGTTGTTTACTAAATTAAGGCAGAATGATGTTTGACAGACTCTGGGTAAGTACCTTTGGTTTTATTATCCTTCGCTTGGGCCTCTCTAAGACTGGTAAGTATTCCTCATCCTCCTACAATGGAAAGTATGATAAAATTGTAAAGCATTGAAATTAAATCCTATTAATATGACAGCCAATTTTATTAACCCTGGTATTTTTTATTGTTTTAACAAATACTGGTTAGTGGATTAAATACTGTTGATTATCTTTTTCTGCATTGTTTTAGGCTTTTCTCTTCCCTTTTCCTCTCGGCCTCTTTCCTCTTCTTCCGCCTCTTTCCTTTTCCTCTCAGCCTCTTTCCTCTTATTCTCAGCCTTTTCCCTCCTCTCCTCCTTTTTCTTCTTTTTTTTCCTCCTCATCTGCTTCTTTTTGTGCTAGTCGAGTTATGATCGCATGTCCTATATGACATGACAAGTGGATAAGATAACAATCATTATTTGATGGTTAAAATTTAAAACAAAATGACTATATTTTATAAGATATTGAATAGACAATTGTTATCATTTTAGACTTGATCTCTCTCTCTCTCTCTGACTTTTTTCTCTTTCTCTGGTTTATAAAAAATTATCATGTCTTTTTGTATTCTTTGAATATTATTAACCTGTTAAAACTATGGATGTTGTTATGATCCGCCTTTTTTTATCAGAAGTTTGCAGAAAGATGGGGAGAAATATCTCAGAGAGGTTTTCACGAATGAGACCCTGCTTTACCAAAGGATTTTGCCCAAGAAAATGACCACAGGCGTGGCAAAGAATGTCCTGTTTTTCAGATGGATTGTCTTTAAAAAGAAAATAGATTAATAATGGTATGAAAAGTTTAAACTTACTTCATAGAAAACTGTTGGTTGAAAAAGAAGTTTGATGATTTAAGCTGTCTTTTGACTTTTTTTGTGTAATGTGGTATGTACATATGTTTCATTTTGATTCATGATTTTGAATTACCAGGAGTTTCTTCTTTAAGAAGATGCTGTTTGGGTTCAGCAGGGGCAGATTGGTTCTGGTCAATCACCTTAGGATTGAAAGGGAAAATGACTGTCTTTCTGAAAACCTCCTTGATATGGTGTGGAATGAAGCACTGATCAATGGCGGATGACAACACTAGTGCAAATCTAATTAAATGAAATGAAAATTGTAATTGAATGCTGTGCTATATTTTATTTTTAAGTAATTAATTTAAAAAAAAAATGTGATTCAAATATGTACCAGTAGGTGCAATATATTGTATTCTCAGCGAATTGAAATTTACTGATGATTTATTTTAATTAAGTAGTTTATATGGAGTTTTATAAAATTGAATTAACTACAGAGGTGTTATATTGTTCATATAGGTAGTCGTGAGAAACATGGCCTTACTTTGCCTTGCCAATCATCTTTCCTGGCATACCCCACAATGACAGCAATATCAGAAAATTTGGACTTGAGATGTTTAAAAAGGGCCGCATCCAAAGGCTGGGTTACATGTGTTGTGTCGGGAGGTAACCCGTACAGCTCCACATTACCTGTTTTTTGCCCGCTGTAGAAGTTTGAGAGTGAGATCACTCTCGCGGTTGTCAAGGACCAATGAGGCAGGACGTTTATGTACATTCGGTAGGAACACTGATTCAAACTATTTGTAGAACAGTTCGCCGTCCATGTAGCCGTTTGGTGAGGTACCAAACGACCAATCTCTAGGAACACCTGTCAATGTAAACATTTCATTGCCTTAGTTATTAGAAATTGTGTTTGTATGTATTTATCATCCACCGCGTCCCTCTTATCATTTTTAAAGTATTAATTATATGTGTGAGCGAGTCATATGTGTTAATTGTACATACTTTGATTTGTAAATGATTTGAATATGTTTTTGTTTTTTATTTTGTTTCGTTTATTGGAATTGATTTTTTTAATATACATTCATGGTAAATATGTTGTAGTTTTTAAAATGTATATTATATCCTTGAACTGACTGTATATGGTTTGTTATTTGCAATCTCTGTAACTTCCACTTGGGGAGCTGTTTTCGAAAATGAGAAATGTTGGAAGTACATGTCCATCAGCTGATACACAGATATTTGCTGTGATGTGGCAGGTTGATGAAACACTTCTTGCATAAGTATGTTTCCTTGACCTCTCTGTTAGAACCTTCTCTCGTTTGTCCATTTTGCTAAACCCAGTCTCATCCACATTGTATATGCTATCAGGTTTGTCCATTATCCCGAAGAAAGTTTTTTTGTAGTAGTTTCTGGTGGTACATAATTTTTTTCCCTCAAAATTGAATTCAATTGGGAAATTTTGATTATATATATATTTTTTACTTTCTTTATTTGTGTTATTACTACATGTAAACTGTTCTCTTTTCTTTTGTCCAGTATAATTTTCCATTCAATAGCATACAGACAGTACAATTTGATAAATTGTGATTCAGAAGTTATTAATTTTTAAAGCGCTAAGCATAGCTCAGCGCTTTATTGTCGTTAGACTTCTATTTCCGGTGCAAGGAATAACTGCCCTCTATGAGCAGAAATATACATCATTTAAACTGGTAAGAGGTATAGGGAACCAGTTATCTGGGTGACCGAAATGGCCGAGTAGATACGATTGGTTTGCGGGGCTTACGTACATCAGCACGGGATGCTACGCAGTGATGAAAAAATATAGTGCGTATTCAGAAGCTAAAATATAGAAAAATAAAATCGATTCTTTGCAAGAAAATGTCAAAAACTGTGATAAATTACTGTTCAAAAGGTATAATCTTTTTTCAGGCAAGTATCCATATACAAGTCGTGTTCAGCTTTAATTCACATCATCTTCAGAAAGTAACATATATTTAAA
The DNA here is from genome assembly GCF_025612915.1 of Magallana angulata. Lineage (NCBI taxonomy): Eukaryota > Metazoa > Mollusca > Bivalvia > Ostreida > Ostreidae > Magallana > Magallana angulata. Next base: position 39,425,545 of record NC_069111.1, read on the forward strand.
GAAATCTGGCCTTCGATACTTTAAATTGATATTCATTAAACATAAACCAAAATTTCAATAAGGCTCATTTCCGCCTACGCTTGCACACAGTAAATTTTCTTAGAACCAAGCTAGGTTAGCGCTTTTCAGTACTTTCAGTACTTTGATTGAATATTTGTTATCCTTTGATTAGTTAGCAGAGAGCTAACTGCCATTCATTAGCAACTAACACATGTATTGCATTACCATCTTTATACTAATCCATATCTTTCAAGCATTTTTCCAGCAGTTGGAATTGATTGTTGATAACTGTTGTGTTGGCCATATCATATCGACCCCGGTCGAATTAATCTGGTCCTTATTCTTAAAGCTTTTACACCACTTTTTGATGACGCAGTACGCTAAAAAGTAAATCTGGAAGCATGGTATTCCGGTACTGGCTGATTTAAACTGAGGCGAATTTTGTGGGGACCGCTCTTTTGAAAAAGAATCTGGGGGAATAAGCCAAGGCAAAAAACCACATATGTCCATTAAAAAAACTTTTCTAACAAATTTCACTTTTGTTACATTTATTAAACATATGTAATCATATACATTCAGTGCTGCCATAACCCACAAAAAGTAACTTCACATTTAATTGTTATTAAGACAACAAAATTGTTATATGCTAATTTGGCAACAAAATGATATACAAATCGGATGTTCAAATTATATTTTTTCATAGAGTGGGTCATCGTACCATTTTTAAAGAAAGAATATTGATAACACATATTAACGTCTATCTTTTTCGATTTTCCAAAAAATGGTACGAAAACCCACTCTATGATAAAAAGTAAGTTTTCTTCTTTTAATTTTTAAGATTGGTCTTTAAATGGCTAAGTCCAGTTGTTTGCGTAATACTGATAACAATACAATCAGCTATATCATACCCTCGAAACAAGCTAAGCGAATCGGTGGTGTTGTGGTAAGCGAGGAGTTCTTTGAACAAATTTCACTGTAAAAGTGGGTGTTCGAATCGTACGCGTTTTGGGTTTTTTTTTTTGTTTACATTATTAAAATGTTATTTTCTTTTTATACTTAATAATATACATATATCTTTCTATACTTAATAATATACATTGTTAAAATTTGTTAATAATAACTTATTAGTCCCCTACCGCTTTCACCGGATGGGACTATAGCTTTCCTCTGCGTCCGTCAGTCCGTCTGTCCGTCCGTCCGTCAGTCCGTCTGTCTGTCCCACTTCAGTTTTCCACACTTTTTTTCTTTATGCATTTGAGGAATAATATGAAACTTGCTGAACAGCTTCAAACTGTCAAACTACAGATCAAGTTTACACTATTGTAGCGTCTGATTGACATATTTTCGAGAAAATTAATTATTTATATTCCAATTTTTTAATGTTCGGGTTCGTTATCGGGTTCGATGTGTAACTGAATAAACGAGGTCAGTATGTAGTCAGTATACTGTACCATTCCTTTTCCTGTACCATTCCTTTTATCATTTCTTACAAACAAATGAATTCTATAAAATAGTGTCAAGCATTGTGTTGTAAATTTAATCGGCAGGGTTTTTTTGTATTATTATTACAATCGGGTTCGTTGTCGGGTTGGGCTGTTTAACTGTTTGGTTTGATTCGGGGTACAGAAGACGGTAAGAAATGATATTGTGCATAACACTGCATTGTTTTCACAAATTTTTACCAGCGAATACAGAATAGACTTGGCGAAATTACAGGAGATGAAATAAAGAGTATTATTTTACCTATTTCCTATTTAATTTCTATATCAACTATGTAGTTTTAATTTCCTCTGTTCTTTTATCTCTGATTAAAGCATGACATCTCGTTTACAATAGCTCTGAAATAGTTGTGTGCTTGGAAGCTTTCATAGAATAATACAAACCGGTAGGGGACGTGTATTGCTTATGCAATACTCTCAGAATGCTTGTTTGATATGCGTTTTCTACTACTTTTATAAAATATGAAATTTTAAGATTGCACGATTTCATGTTGTAAATAAATGGTTGTTGTGCATGCAAGAAACTATTAAATGGCAAGATAAAACGCTCCATCTCTGAATCCTTGAGAGTCTTGTTAACAGAACAGGGACATAGGCTGGACAAAAGCATGTAATTGTGCTCAAAATGCAGAATACAAGCTAAGTCAAACGTACAGTGTGCGCCTAACGAAAATTCAACGATTAACTAGGCATGTATTTCACTTCCAATTGTATCGGCAGGAAAATCACATTACAAATGCGTGTTTTGTTGTGAAAGAAAAAGCATAGTAGTTGAACCAGAAGACACATCGACCACTCGGACAAATGACCAACACAAAGTATGACCAGTGACGAATAACAAGTCCCTTTGTTATACGTTAGTGGTTTGACTACCGCAGTCTTCGTGTGGTATATATCATAGGCGTCGGAACCGGGGGGGGGGGGGGGGGGTGCTAAATTTTTTTTGCAAATTTATACATACCAAAGACCTTTTTTTGCTTGTCAATATTTTGTACAAGTCTAGCCCCCTCCCCCACACTTTCAATTTGATTCCGACGCCACTCATTTTTTTTTTTTTGAAAAAACTTGTTTTAAATACCTACAAAAGGTGTTACCTAAATCCCTCGAAGCGGAAAAAATCGACTACTACAAATGGTGGAATCGACTCCCCTATACTCTTGGTCGACTCCCATTGCGTTAGGGGTTGTATATGATGACTGAGGTAAATTAGTGAATAAATTATTTTTAGAAAGTAATCAACATTTTTGTATTTAAACTCTTTAAATGAGTACGTGATTGTCATTTCAAATTTGCCAGTTTTAAGTATATGTAAATACTATAAAATTTAAGCCCAGTTACGCCTTTTTGGACGTTTTCATTTGGACAATACTGTCCACCGTTTCAATGCCCTGTTAACTCGTACGTTTGTTACTTCTTATTAAAGGTATGAGATGGTCGTGGACATTTGCAACGGCTTATTCCCCCAGATTCTTTGTTATATGAATAGATTTAATTTGATAATTGGAAAATTTATTACAAGTAATGTCATATATGACATCTTCACGTTGTGTTGTATTATTCATCGAAATAAACAATAAAATCAGGTATAATTTTTTGAATACTTTCATTCCCATCATCGACATCTTACAGCACGGCGCAGTGGGTTAGTTTCAAACCCATAGGAAATACATGTAAGTTCGAATCCCGTTGAGAACAAACAAATTTTTAACTTTACAAAATTTTCTAAACCGTTTTTATTTTGGTTGAATACTGTGAAAGAAAATTTTAAACCGGTGAAAGTAATTATAATTATAATATACTTTAATCCACATTAATATCGACAGGTGTTCCTTACCACCAAAAAGGGGCATGGTCACGATTTTGGTCAAATTCTATTTTTATGTTTTTAGTGTTTACAATGCTTTAGAAATGCATTTCTAATGATCAAATAAAATTTGAGAGTCATCTGTAGAGTTATAAGCAAGATACGGCGCTCACAGTTCTCTCTCAGGTAAACACGGCTCGTGTCCTGTTTTTGTTTACATAGGTTCAATATAACAGTTGAAGTCTTTTTCCAGCCATTTGTCTATCTTTTTATTAATTTTGAGCATAGATAAGCAATTCCTAACGTTTAACACATTCGTTTTTAACTGGATTTTGTACTTCAACGTTCAAAATGTAAACAAACGCTTTGTTTACATAGCAAAGAATTTCAAGCCCTGTAACTCGCTTATAACTCAACAAATGCAACTCAAATGTCTGTGGCCTATTAAAAATGCCTTTCTGAAGCATTGTAAATTAAAACTAGAAAAATAATTTTTGACCAAAATCGTGACCATACCTTTTTAAGGGGATAGGATGGTGGCCTTGAATTTCTCTCAGGTTGGGATAAATAGATCCTATTAGTTAATTTTCCCGTTTTGCATTAAAGCAAATATACCTACTTACATAGGTCTATAATATGTATGTATTTATCATTCCAACATGATGTTTAGGAAATTTTATTCATCTCAGAAATAAAAAGTCCCCAAGGTGTGTGGGCCTTGGGATTTAGGAACGATAACTCTTACCTGAGAAACTTTCATACCAAATAAAATTTAAAATATTTGTTTGTGTTTATTCGCAATTATTCTCATTCAATTTTTTATGTCACATGTATAAAAATACATTTTCTTATAACACCAAGCAGCTTTTTCAGATGATTTATCAACAGTAAGAAAAAATGAAAAATTATGTTTTGAGGAAATACTAAAAAAAATTGCAATAATAACATTTTTCAATGTTAAGAAGTGTTATATCTCTTTTAGGTGTCCTAAGGACATATCCATCATATGACAAAAACATTCTCTTAATATGTTAATAGTTAACTTTTTAAAAATTATTTTACAAAAACACGAAAAAACATTTAAAAATTCTTAAAATTACCTATAGTATCCCCATCATCACTTTAATATTTGATAAGTATATGTTTTGTGGTCTTCTATTGAAAATTGGAATAAACTGTGGGTGTATAGAGCCACCTTAATTATGGGTGTCTCTTCATGAACCCTCTGAACAATTTATTGGATGGACCGTAATTAACATTGACTGTCAATTCATTATCTTGACTTTGTTCCTTGATGATAATTTCTCTTGCAAAAGCCTGTTGTATTATGAGATAATTGTAGATGTGAATTTAACTTCTTAGAATTTTTTTGTTATTTATGTTGATTGGCATATCATTTTGATGTAAACAAAAAGTTGTTATTCATTAATACTTTTTTTTCGTAAATTATACAACTTTCATAATATTTTTAACCCATGTAAAAATGTTTGTCCTTCTTGACAGGTTGTAGACATCTTCGCTAGTTAAGGGTTTTCGGTCCACATTGCTCCCCATAAACCCTTGGCGGATTTCATTACGAAAACTCGGCTATGTGGTGGCGCTATCTAGCGAGCAACTTGTGTTGCACCCCTTGCATATTTACATTTTAATCGAATTAAACAACGGGTTATATACACATCATGGTATTAATACAACTTGAAAACATGTTCACTACCGAATATCGGAATGTAATAAACGATGTTATTAAATCCATATTAAGTTATAACCTAGGGAAACTACGGGATAATTTATTCATAGTGTTTTGTAAGGACCTGTACCGGGAGTGAAAAAGTCGCCGATTCATACGAAAGCTTTCATGCCATATAACCAGGCATCAAGTGTCGTGAATATTGCGGAACAAAGAAATTCAATAAAACGCAGTTCATTGAACCTTTAAAAGCAACAACCGTAAACAGGAACGTATACATAATAACGTGATAGGCAACTTCTACATTCGCCATGTTTACTTCCTATGCTATCACGCGAGCCTTGACAAGTCAGGCACGTAGCATCAGGGGGGGCCAGGGGGGGCCTGGCCCCCCCCCACTTTTTCTCCCAGCAACAAATTTTTTATAGTTTAGTCTACCCCCCCCCCTCCCCCACGGATTAGGATTTTGAAGATTTTTGGAAACTTTTTTGTTTTTGGCTTGTCAAGATTTTTTGGATGGGTCTGGCCCCCCCACTTTCAAAAACGATGCTACGTGCCTGCAAGTTTGTAGAACTATGTTCAATCTAAGTAAAATATATAGGTTTTTAAAGCGATCTGGTAAGACCATCGTTGGGGAGGTTGTGTCGAGAGATTGTGTCTCAACTTGTTAAAAGCACCGAATGTTCTACCAAAGATCCCACATGTGTTTTCTTTTAAAGTTTATATTTACAAGCACTGCGATTGGATCAGCTACTCGCAGCTGCAACCAATCATAAAACGGAGCTTGTCACCGAGTTTTCGTAATGAAATCCGCCAAGGGTTTATGGGGAGCAAAGTGGACCGAAAACCCTTGGCTAGCGAAGATGGGTTGTAGAAAGCACTTCAAAAATATCAGCCATTTTTGGGGTAAAATAGAATTTTATAATATGTAATAAGTTATTTGTAAACTCATAGTGTATTCAGAACATTCTTAATTTCACTAGAAGAAATTGCTAAATTTTAACAAGCGTTTTAACAAATTGAGTTGTTTGAGAAGGACAAACAACTTTACAAAGGGTGCTATTGTGTGTGTGTGTTTGCGTAAGGGGTGGGGATACCTGGATTATTTCCGTGTCAAAGGAAAGGCTCTTTCTGCACAGTATTTTACATATTGTACCAAGTTCATTTCCTGGTTCTGAGTAAGACACCTGTTTGGAAACCCTTTAAGTTTTTGTTTACTTCTGTAGCGTAGGATACGGACAGGTACACCATGTTTTATGGAAGCTTTTTCAGCAGACAACTTGTTCTTCCTCATGTCTTCCAATGCATTTTCCAAGTAAATCCTACTATATAATTTCCTTTTCCTCATCTTTACAAATAAAAAAAGTCAAAAACCATAAACGAATCTTTTTGATTGAAACATATCAGAAAAAATAACATGCGCTGATCCACAATTGTTTTCCCGGGGGAGGGGGGAGGGGGGATAAAATTCCCTAAATCATGAAATACCATATTTGCGATAATTTTACTTTGTAAATTTAATAAATTTTCATTTTCCATTTCCGCCCCCCCCCCCTTAGATGTATAAGTATGTATAAATTATTGGGCTTTTTGAGCAAGTGAAACAACTCTTCAACTCTTGCAAGTATAATTTACGAATAATGTCCCTTTTAGTTGACTGCAGGTGCGTGGTATAAGATCTTTGATCCGCTTCCGGTTGCAGAAAACATGGCGTTTTACGTGCGAGGTGACGCGTGGTATTGATAGTGAAAATTTTTTATATAGAGGCTTTAGCTTGGATAATTTTGTTTCGTATCATTACTAGTAGGAAAATATCAAGTGAATTCTGACCATTACAGTATTGATCCTGTCATCAAAGTGGATATTTAGTCAAACATTCAGAGGGATGTGCTATCGCACGTCTACAAATGGACGTGATTTCATATACATACCTTTCTACCGGTGAGTTTCTTTGAATAGTGGATTCTTTTTTGTTTTCCAAACACCTGACGTCTACGTTAAATGACGTAATTTACGTATCTTACGTCATAATTCAGAAACAACAACAAATTGGCGGATTTTTATTCGTTTTATTCGATCGGCAATAATGGGTACTCGGCAATAATGGGTACTCGCACGTTAATGATTGAAATACCAAAATTCTGATTATACTTACTAATATATATCAAACTCCATATCAACTCATTCTCTTAAATTCATATCAGTCCTTTACAGGAAACCTTTTCCTACACTCAAAGCCTGGAAATCATACCTGTTTAAACTATGAATATAAAGTTTGGAAAAGATAATCATACATAGTTGTTGTTACCGCTGGAGAATGCATAACCCATAAATGGTGATAATTTCTGTTTTGAGGTGGAGGTCGATGGAGCTGACGCAAGTACAAATTGACGTATTTATGACTTGCGAAATGTTTTACACCTATATACACAGACTAAGTGATTTTCATATGCAAGCGATTCTAATTAAGCAATGTAAGGTAATTTATGTCGTAATTGAGAGTGAAAAGACGAAAGCCAGGTTTGGAAAAAAAGTCATATATACTGACAAAATTCAAAAGTTATATACATTTTAAATATACTTTCTACGAAGGTTTTCCATTTCTTGGGGTTTTTTTTATCTAGATATTTAGAATATTAAAAAGTCATCAGATATCGGTTATGCCTCTTTCTTTTCAAGTAAAAATTGATGGTGCTAAATTGTTTGGGGAAATTTTTCACTAAAAACGACACTTTCTCTTTATTAACCTGACTCAAACTTCGACCAGAAAGATCAGAACGAGTGAAATGGCAAAAATAGTAAATTTTCAAAATGCATGATCAAAATCAAAACATCGTTTTGCTAAATTCTAATCTATATCGTTTGTTTCCAATTCCTTTCATCTTCTCATTAGCCACTTAAAATTCGCTTTAAAACAGGGATGTCATGCAGTGACGTTGCGCTGTTACTGAAGGGTATTTCTTAAATTTAAACATGAAGTACATTATTTTGACTTTGTGTTATAGAAACACATTGTGACTATAATTAATGAATAGTTTGAACCAGGTCGGACACGTATTTCTTAGCTAAATATAGCATCAAAATATCTAAATTTTAAAATTGAAAATTTTTCAAACCCATATTGATAAAAGTCGCAGATAATATAATAATAGTATTAAATATTATTTTTACATTATCAGGAGGTTAATTTGCATGCAAACAAAAAGGTACATGTAGCTTTTACTCACGATTGAAGTTATCCGATCCATAGCCTCAAAGTATTTTTTTTCACAGGATGAATGACCATCTTTAAGTTCTCCATAAAGATAGCTTAAAGGTAGCTTAAAGACGATCTTTAGGCCACTTTTAAGCTATATGTGTTGCTTAAAGATGGTTTAAAGAAAGCGTAAGGATGGTTTAAAGGCAGCTTAAAGACTATCTCATTTAAAACACTTATTTAGGTGTATACGAGTATTTTTCAACAATAAACATACACAAAAGGTGGCGATCAATACCGAAAAATTAACGTACCCGCGTTCTGTAATGTGGCTATCTTTATAGCCCGCAGGTATTACCGAAGAAAGCATTTTATTGTTAATATATACATCTTTCTTTTATTAAATTAATGAATTGAATTGATCGTAAAAAGTAAGTTAAAGTCACTAAATTATTTTTAATGTACACCTGTACGTTAGATATGGGAATTTGAGTTGTGCGTCATGATTAGTTCGTTCAATCCGTATTTTTCTTAGCGCTTGCTAGATGAAAGCTGTAGCCAAGCGTCTTATATAGGAATTTGAGTTTGGCATTATCATGGTAAGTTCGTGCAATCCGTGATCTTCGGTTGCTGAAGATTTCGACCGATCGATAAACTGCGTGGTTAGAACTGGAGCGAGTAGATTTCAGTCCTGTCTGTTTTTATGTACAGCTGTGAATTACAATCAACTTTCGTAAGAAATAGAGGGATTCATACTTAATGGATGTAAATTTAAATCTATAAATATAAGATGCATTTTTTGTTATACTCTGTCCCGAGTTTTTGCTTCCACCGCTTTTTGCATGATATTTCAATAATAGTAAATACCTTTGTGCTCAAACTACGTTCATCCACTAATATGAAAAATGTCCAGATTTTCTGTTTTGAAACGCCCCCTCTACCGCTTCAGGTTTTAATACACATCCAAAAATTGAAAGTCTACGGAGATTTTGCATTGCATCAGCCATTAAAAAGCCCGGATGATAACGTTAAAAAATTGCGCGATGTATTCCGAGTGTATTCCGAATGGAGAAAAGTTGTAAACATTTCCCATTATAAATCTCCGTAAGAAAATTGTTTTCGTTCCTGTGAAATTTCATGAGTGAAAAGGGAAAATTGTTCAATGAAGATATCTTGGATATATTCCCTTTCATCGATTTCAATTGTATTTCTTTCACAGGTATGTGTATTTTTTTTAAAAATCATCTAAAATTGATGGAAGCAATAACTTGGGACAGACTATAATGTTTTTCTGTCCACATTTTTGTAGTCGTAAATTTTCAGTGAGACAGTCAAGGCCGATTTTTTTCCAGAGGTAATTTTATGGGAATTAAGTGTTGATAACGTATGAAAGAGAAGAGAAATCACGATAATAATTTAACACCATAACTTCCGAGTTTCAAAAAACAGCTATTGATTTTAAACTTAATTCAGAACTGTAAAGATACTTAAAAAGTATAATAAGTAAATGTGCGATAAAATTTCCGTGCAAAAGGTTAATAATAAAGAATAAATATTTCTCTTTTTGAAAATAAACTCGGGTATATAATTTGATAATGCCCCAAAATTGTGGAAATATAGGCATCGAATTTGACATCTTTATCTATGTTTGTTACATGTTTGCTTATTTGCTTCTCGGCAGCTTAAATAATTTTGATGTACTGAGTATTTCAAGGTTGGGGAGAAGTTTGATATTTTTTCCTTTAAATATCCTTCATCTATTTTTCTTTTGTTTGAAGAGGTGGGGGGGGGGGGGGGTTGCATGTGGATTAATCGGAAGTGTATCTGGATTAGCTGCAGAATTTTAATTATATATGGATATTCAATTTGTTTTGTTCTCTTATGTTAAAATTGTAATAAAACTAGAATTGTGGAAAATAATTAATTAATCTGTTTCAAATGATTAAAGACGATAAAAGAAAGTATAGAAGAAAAAAAATAATGCAAAACAAAATTTGACGTTGGTGACGCCGTGACGTTTCGACGAGCTACGTTAAAGTCGTGCTAACATCTCTTACTAAAATTATCATAAAATGCTTAAAACACACATGATCTTGGATATCTTTGTATATTTGCGTTCAAAAAGAGCTGACTAATCGGAATTGACAAAAAACTGAGTTTGTAAAATTTTGACCTAAAGGGCCCTTTTTTCTCATGACGGCAGTCATATATAAAAATCATCGCAAAAAAGGTATATTTCCAAGAAAGGTAACTCTCAAAATTGGGGGCTGTCACAATTCCACAACAATACCATTACGTAATTTCCCACATTTTTATAACAATCAATTTGTTAGCCTTGAAGGCACTTATTATGCAGATTCATATCATCTGCACTTTTGAATTATGTTACATGCTATCCATGATACTGTCTTCGTGAGAGAGGCTTCATACAATAGCAAATCCGGGTGCTGATGTTCTAGTTGGGAACACTGTGCCGGATAATTATGCCAGTGCCAAGGTGGCATTTTTGCACCCGCTTAAAATGCAGTTTCGGAAAAATCCATGTATACCAAATGATAGACCATTGTCTACAGAGTATAAAACCAATTTTGTGTTTAGTGTGCTTCACCTGACAGATGAGATATTTACCTTTAAAAATTAATATCCTATCGGAAAATGATATTTCCCATTGTAGTATTGATTCTCCTACAGGAAATATTGACAATCCTACAGGATTTTTTAAAAGTCCTATGGGAATTATATTTCCTATAAGAAAATGGTATTTTCTGTAGGAGTTTGATTCAGACATGTGGTTTTTCTATAGGATATTAAGTTTTTCCATCGGATTTTATCAAATCCCGTCGGAATTGAAATTCCTATAGGAAGTTCTTGTATTCCGATATGATATTTCAAATTACCTATAGGAATATTGTTTTTCCTATGGGAAAAATTATTTTCCTTTAGGAATTTATTTTTGAAAGGTAAATATCTCACCTGACAGGTGAGATACAATGATAACAAAGGTGGTTGTTAATTCTTTAAGCAATGATCTATCATATGGCGTATTTGAATTTTTCGATATATGCAGCTTATGCCACATTGGCACTGGCTTAATTATGCGGCACAGTGTTTGGGGCTCAGTAAAAAACAAAAGCAACAACTTTGTTTTCATAAGTCATTTACTAGGTACTAGTTTGATTCGAGCTTCGAAAGTATGTAACGCATTTGACGCTTCGTGATATAGTACAGACACAAGCCGAAAATGGCGACATGCAGAAGTAACGCGCTGCAGACGACAGCAGCAGCATATTAATTTCAACTTAAATATCGCTGTCAATAGTTTTCCTCTACTTTTAATAAAAAGAAACAAATACTTACCACGCCAATATCTCATAATTTCACATCTTGTTTTTAGAAGGTAATAGGTTGTTAGTTTGACATCCATCGTTGTATTGACAGTGAATATCTATTTTTAGCTACTGGAAAATCCCTTTTTAATGTGGTAGCTCGTTCGTCGGAATCAATTCGAATAAGAGATTCGAATTTTTATTTTTTCGTAAAAACGCAAGAATTCTCCTATAATCAAGAGTTTAACTATTTGAATTTGGGGATAAATTCAGTTAATATTGTCTTAACAATTATAAAACGCAAATCCGGATTGCATCATTGATCAAAGTATTCAAAAATAGTTTAATAAAGTATGGCGCCACACTTGAACCAACACAAAACCGATTAATTATTGTTCGATTTTCATCAATGTATCTGTATATAAAATTTTATTTTGGTTTAAAGTTGGTGGCCATATGAAATCAATAGAAATAACTGAGCATATCTGTAAAATTTGGCTGATTTTACCATACCGTGTCCAGTTTTAGCTCATATAAAAGCGTCTGTGGTGTTTCCTGTACTATCTGATTATGTTAGATTGCGAACATGTGCTCAACTGTTGAACACCATTGAAGGTACATACATTTATTAATTCGTACATAAAACGGATACACAGACACACATCAAGTCATACGACAAATATTCATACAATTCACGACACTAAATTCCTCCCCTACTTGGGTATAAATCGCATACTATCTCAATTTTCTTGATGCATAATACAGTTGAAAAGAATAACACCGTATTCATGTTCCAAAATAAAAAGTTTCTTAAAGTTCAGGATTTAACCTCAAATAATCTTATGAACAAGAATCAAAATGATTATCACTTTACAGTCAACAAAAATCTGAACACAATTGTCATTTCCCCATCACATAATTCTGGAATCGCAAAGGTATATTTCGCGTTCTTTGCGGTCTGCTTGTAATCTCTATGTCATGTTCAGGTTCCACAATTCCAGGTTTCTCGGTATCATTCGGCCGCGTTTCGATCTTCTCATCATCATGTAATTGCGTTGGTTTCCACATCGTTTTGCTTGACTTCCTGTGGGTCTTCATGTTTTTCAAGGAACTTTTTAACATGAGTAATGTTCCGCTTGTATTCAACCTCATGTGCGTCCAGAGTTAAACTGTTTCCATATTTGGCCTTCAATAACATCGGCTCTGGTCGGAAAGTTGGAGTCATTTTGTCACGGTGTTGTGTTTGTTTGACAAGAACTTTACATGTATCTCCAGGTGAAATATCGGATTCTGTACTTTCACGCTTAGTATCGCTGTATTCTCTTCCTTTTCTCTTTAAGCTCTGAATCTCTTGTCACGAACTTCAAAATCATCAATGTGAAAGTCACATACTTGCAGTATTTTGGTTCGAATCTTCCTTCCAAACATCAACTCTGCTGGACTGATTCCAGTAACTAAATGTGGTGCTGATCGGTTCATCAACAAGTAAGTTTCTAACTCCTCCTTCCAGTTCTTTTCAATCTGTGCAATTCTTATCCCCTTTAGAAGGGATTTACTTTGCCTCTCAACCTCCCCAATGGCTTGAGGCCATAATGGAGTAGTACGTTTATGCTGAATTTGATTTTCGTGCATGAAATTCGAAAATACATCACTGACAAATTGAGGACCATTATCAGTGGTAATAGATAATGGCAATCCATTAACACTAAAGATCGTCTTCAAACAGATGACAGTTTTCTCTCCTGTTGTGGATTTCACCATTTTAACAATCTTGTATCGGGAATAGTAGTCAACAAGAACAAACAACGAATCTCCTGAAGGTAATGGACCCAAAAAATCTGCTGCTAGTTGTTCCCATGGTGCACTTGGTAACTGCGTTCTGTGCATCGGTTCTCGTTTCGCTGATATGCTGTCTAGCTGACGTCCATAACATGTGCGGCATTCTTTTCCAACATCCTTGTCCATGCCAGGTAACCACATTTTGGACCTCATAATTCTCTTCATAACAACTATGCCGGGGTGTCCCAATTCTAGTTCTCTGTGATCTTGGAATAACAATTCTAGTCCCACGTAAAATGACTTGGCCAATCGCACAAAGTTCATTTTTCACAGGTAAGTACTCCTTGAATTTAGAACGCTCCCACTGGCCAGAAAGAAGACATCTACGGACATAACACAGTTCTTCACGTTTCTGACGCGCGTTCAATTTCCTTGGTGGACAGCGCTATCGGAGTAGCTGCTAACGCAATACTGTGCACATAGTCTTCATTTCCATTCTGTTCTGATGAATATTCAGTTGGTCTAGAGAGCAATCTTGACAATGAATCTGCAATGTTTCGTTTTCCTGAAATGTATTTCACTACATAGTTAAATGATTTTAGGCGAAGAACCTATCGTTCAATGCTAGCGCTCGGCTTGGACCTTGGTGAGAAAATACACTCAAGAGGACGGTGGTCTATCCATTACTCAAATTTGGATCATATGAAAAACATATTGAACCTTTCACATCTCCAGGCGTTTCCCAATGCCTCTTTCTCTGTTTGCGAATATCTCCTCTCCACATCAGACAAACTTCTGCTTGCATACATTATGACTCGATATTCTGAATCTTGTTTTTGAACAAGAACACCTCCTAGACCTACCGGACTCGCATCTGTCACTAAAATAGTTCGTGCAGACGGATCAAAATATCCTAAAGTTTCAGGCTGGGTTAGTTGTTTCTTCAACTCTTCAAAGGCCTTAGTTTGTTCATACTCCCACTTAAACGGAACATTGTTTCTAGTCAGCTTTCTGAGTGGTTCCACAGTAGTCGCCAAGTTTGGAATAAAACGACCACTGAAATTCACTACACCTAAGAAACTCCGCACCTCTGAAACAGTCTCTGGTCGACGTGCGTTCAAAATATCAACTTTCGTTTTGGCCATTCCAATACCAATCTTCCCAAGTCAGGGGTTTCTGATCCGCTCTGCGCTACATAAACCCTTGATCGAAAAGACAATACATATGCGGGTTAACGATTACGCCATCTAGTGAGAGTACTCATTTTTAAACTTTTGTGACCTCTTGTTCTGACAATCAGAGAATGCTTTATAAACAGAAACAGTATGGCAATATGGCTGCTCCCATGAACAAAATCAAATTCGTAGAATATATGGATTCATTCGGACTAAAAACCGATAACAGTAAGTCAAATACTTACTATTCCGTCTCAAATTTATTTGACAACGGTTCAACATTGATCAATTCACAATTAACATCATTATTGAAACAATGTTTTTTATTGGATCATGCAAACTTGTATGACACCAACCAGCGTGCGAGGTTTCTAACCCGTCAAACTCTGCCTATTCAGTCAAGAGTTTATGTAGAGCAAAGCGGATTAGAAACCCTTGACTTGGGAAGATGTCCAATACCATGACTCGACAGAATGTGTCCCATGAACTCTATAGGTGTCATGTTGAACTGACACTTATCGGCATTCAAGGTAAGTTCTCTTTCACACAGTCGCTGAAGAACATTCTCTAATCTCTTGTTGTGTTCTTCTGTTGTTTTACCATAAAACACAAGGTCATCAAATATACTTTTCACTCCATCGCATCCATCCAGTGTCTGCTGTATAATCTTATTATACATCTCCGGCGCACACCTCTCACCAAACATTAGTCTCTTTGTCGATACATTCCTTCATGCGTCATGAATGTGGTGATGTGACGATATTGGGGATCCAGTTCTATCTATGATAAGCTAGCTTAATGTCTAGTTTTGAAAACACAGTACTTTGCAGAACCACTTCTTCCACGGTTGGTATAGGATATCGCTAACGCATAGCAGCTTGGTTTGCTTTTCTCATGCCCACACATAATCAAATATCATTTCTTTTAGGTACAAAAACAACTGGCGAGACCCATGGACTTGGTGCCTCAACCTTCTCTATGATGTCCTGTTGTACTAACTCATCAAGCTTCTTCTCCAATTTTTCCCTCAGGTGATATGCGATTCGTCTAAGGGGCTGTACCACAGGTGTCACCTCTGGATCAATCGGAATCTTCAGACGACAGTCCTTCAGTTTTTCAATGCCAGTAAAACACAATGGAAACTTTGACATCAACTCGGTCATTCACACTGTTAACATTAGCTGACTCAAGTTTCAATAGTCCAAGTTTCACAGCTGTGTCTTTCCCTCGAATACCAGGTGCCTCCTCTTGAATTACAACACAGTCTGTGTTTACACTCTTTCCGTTGCACAAGATCACATCTGCTTGGAAGCTCCGAATAACTGTGAGGGTTTTTTGCTACATACGCAAACCATTCCTTCGAGGACCTCTTACTATTGCACTTTACACTGTTGACCTTCAGAGATTCCCATATCTTATGGTCCAGTTGCTCCAGAGTCAACAAACCAATTCTCCTGCACCCCACCTACAGTTACTTAAACAAAACTGTCCCTTGATCTACTGCTACTTATACTGAATGCATAATGTTCCTCAACATCCTCGGTATTATGGCTCAAATCATCATTCACATCAACAGTTCGTACTCTATATTTTGACGGTTTCCGTTTAGAATGTTTCTTTGATTTTCCAGTTTTGCACATTTTTTCGAAATGTCCGACATTTCTTCACTTGTTGCACGATCGCTTCAATGCCGGACATTCAGGGTCTTTATTCATGTGTCCTCTCCTTCCACATGCATAGCATATTGGGTTAGTCATGTGTTTATTCTTGTGCTAAATTCGATTTACTGATGAGGTCAACAAAAACTAAATACCTTCTAAGGCTGTCGCTCGAGCTTAAGGTTATCATCACTTACAGGATATAGAAAAATGTATTCCTGAGATTGACGAGAGTGTTAATATTGAACTTTTGATAGGTCGTGATCTGATATCTGCACACTACGTACTGAATCAAAGACTAGGAGCTCATGGATTGCCTTTAAGTCAAAGACTACACCTTGGTTGGGTGATAATAGGAAACGCTTTCCTAGGCAAGGCCCTTCAACCTGAGATCATTGTTGTTTTGAAGACCCCCATATTACCCAATAGAAGAGCCTCACATTTTGTTCCCTATGAAAGTGCAATATTGGTGAAGGAGTGTTCCTCAGATATCTTCGAGCGTTTACAGTGTGATGAGAAAACATGCCTATTAATAGAAGACAAAAAGTTTCTACGCATCATGGATTCAAGTTTCCATAGATCTAGTGATGGGTTTTTGGAGGCACCGTTACCCTTTCGGATCAGTAGACAACCTCTACCGGAAAACCGATCCATGGCTCTGCGTAGAGCCAAATCATTTAATTCCAACTTGCGCTCAAATGTCGTAAAGCAAAAGCAAGTTATTGATTTTGTAGAGAAGTTTCTTCCGGAAAGAAAAGGTAGCCATTACCATGGATGTTCAACACATGTTTTAAAGTGCCTGAAAAACAACGTTCTTATTTGCGATTTTATGGCACTAGAATAACAACTTTCATGAGCTCCTTGTAGATTATCAAATGAAAAGGCACGTCTTTGGTAATACGGCATCACCGGCAGTGGCAAACTATGGGTTCAGATGACAATGATGTAAAGAATCTTATCGGAGAAAATTTCTTTGTTGACGATTGGACTCTCTTGCAAAACCATCGAGAAGACCTTGGACCTGGTACTTCGTACAAAGCAAGCCCTGCATGACAACGGCAACATACGGCTTCACAAGTTTGGTTCGAACAACAGGATAGTACTTAATGCCCCGGAGCCAGGAGACCTGTCAAAAGACTGTATACACCTTGATTTAGGAACAGTTCTCTTCCGACCCAGTGAAGTCTAGTGCTACTTTGGATACAGACACAGATTGTTTCAAATTCAAGGTCAACTCTGCTGAAAGATCCTAGACTCGACATGGACTTTTATCGGTTATCAACAGTGTCTTCGACCCTATTGGCTTCTTCCAACCTGTCGTCTTCGAAGGAAAGCTTCTACTTCGTGAAATGATGTCTGTGACCACCAAAACTGATTGGTATGACCCCCTACAAGAACCATTCTACAACAAATGGATCCCATGGATGGACTTATTAAGCTATCTTGAAAGTCTACGCATACACAGGATGTACAGCAACATCTCCTTAGAGGATGCTAACCATAGGGAGGTCTTGGTATTCGCATATGCTTCAAAGAATGCAAATGACAGCAGTTGCATACCTCAAGTTGTATGATGGGAGAAAATCTACAACCAGATTTTTGATGGGTATAGCGAATCTTGACCCGATGCATGGGCACACAATTCCTCGTTTGGAATTGTGTGCAGCTGTACTTGCCACTGAAATAGCAGAAATCATTCGAGATCAACTGAAGATTCCTCAGGATAACTTTCTCTTCTTTACTGATTGTCAAGTTGTGCTTGGGTATATTTCCAATGAAACAAAAAGATTTTACATATACGTCGCTAACCGTGTTGGGAGAATACGTTTTTTTTTCAGAACAGAATATAATCCTGCAGATGCTGCTTTCCACAGTATTGATGCGTCACAGCTTGAAGATTCAGCATGGCTTCGTGGCCAAGGGGAGTCGTTTAAGTACCAACCAAATCTTAATTCAATCTTCTTGATCCAAAACAGGATAATTAACTTAGGGCTGAAGTAATCTGCTGCAAACAGGAGGTGGAACAGAAGACAGTCCTATTAAGACAAAACCATTCTCCAACCGCGTATCACGATTTTCTTCCTGGAATAGACTAGTGCGTACAGTTGCTCGTATTAAGTATTGGGCCCGCAGTAAACAGAAGGTTGCATGTTGTGAACATAAGGATGAATGTTCTTATACTCGATCTGATCATCCCAAGTTACTTAGAGATAGTGAATTAGCAATAACTGCATGTGTTCAAAGAGACAGCTATATTGAAGAATTGAAGTGCATAAAAGAGTCTGACAAAATTCCACACAACAGTACCATCAAATCTCTCTACCCAGTATTGGACAGTGAAGTTATCCTTAGAGTTGGTGGAAGATTGAACAAAATGAATGATGCTGAACTGATTGGACTTCAGCGCAACCAAATTGTTTTACCCAAAAATAACCATATCACTCACCTGCTTATTGGTTACTTTCATCTGAATGTATGTCACCAGGGACGCCATTTCACCGAGGGTGCTGTGCGTGCAGCAGGGTATTGGGTTGTTGGTTTGAAAAGGATGGTTTCTTCTTTCATCAGCATGTGTGTGGTATGCCACAAGCTTCGTGGTAAACTCAGTCAACAAAAGATGGCAGATCTTCCAGAGGGTGGCTGCAAACCCAGTCCACCCATTTCCTACGTAGTAATTGATACGTTTGGTCCCATGAGTGTTACATTCCGTCGCACGAGAGGAGGAAGCACGAATCAAAAACGATGGGGTCTGTTATTATCCTGTCTAGTCACCAGAGCAATCCACATTGAGATCATAGAGCAACTCACAAGTTCATCATTCACCAATGAGCTAAGACGTTTTGTTACCATACGACGACCTGTGACCCAATACCACTCCGACCGTGGAACTAATTTTGTGGGTGCATCAGTCGATATAACCATCGACACAGAGTTTATTGAGAAGGGACCAGTGTTAGACTTTCTCTCCAACAGTCGTACTACTTGGAAGTTTAATCCTCCACATGCTCCACACATGGGTAGAGTGTAGGAAAGACTTATTGGAACAGTGAAGCGTGTATTGAATGCCATGTTTTTGCAGCGACAAGGATGGGGAACTTACTACGTTTATAACAGAAATATGCGCTATTGTCAACAACAGACCATTTATGGAAGTGTCGTGTGACCCAGATTCATCACACCTACTAACTCCATCAATGTTACTAACCATGAAGACTTCACCTGATTCAATCCATTCCCACCACTTGGTACAAAGGATGATCTTAAGTCGACTTAGGAGAACGTTCAAGTTATGGCGGAATATTTTTTGCGACGATTGAAGACAGAGTACTTACATCAATTAGAGAAACGCGAAAAGTGGCATGAACAATCTAGAAACATCAAGTTGTGTTTAAGCCCTCAAAGGAGCAAGTAATTATCATTTTATTTAAAAGTTCATTGTAAATTAAGTTAATCAGTACCTAAGACTGTTGTATATTTAAGATATAGCGAAAATTACATGTTTAAATATTCTTTAAAATTCGTGCGACGGAATTAAACAAATTCTTGTTTAAAAATTATCGGTCTGCTCAGTTGAAATTATTCTTGTCAGTGTCCATTACTATAGAACCATTTTAACAAGAGCTTGGACTTTGGGTAGTTGTGTCAAACGGCATTATGACGTAGATTTGTCTATTTCATTGCTGGCCACTCAGTCATGGCCGTTTGAAATCAACAAGGTTTGTCTGGCTTTTGAGCGTAGACTACGCAATCGGTGTATATATCGCTGAAATCAGCGTCATTTTTAACTTGTTTGGGCGCAAGAAATTGATAGTGACCTCTTACTGAAAGTCCAAGGCTTTGTTTAAAAGGTTCTACTGTGTGTTTGGAAAGTAAATGTAATGTGTCATTTTGTTTTGTTGAAGTTTTTTACCCTCTACACGAGGAAGAATGTTTCGTCTTAAAATAAAATATTGAAAACATCACAATATATGTATTGATCGATTTGTTGTAGAATATCACCATAGCTCAGAAAGTCAATGTTCGGGCTTCTGACCTACAAATTCCGACCTCGCCCAAGGAATAAGTTCATATTGATACCGAATTTTTTTCCAGAAAATAATACCCCTCCCCCAATTGCTAATTTCTTGACACTAGTGAGCATTGGCTCACAGATATCTTGTTTAATAAGAAACTTTTTCAAGGTGTAGTGAGCCTCCTTAATCTGGCATGTTTTCTTCTAGCATCTTTGATTTTTTAGACAACGTTTATTACCTTTTCAGAAATATTAACCTACTTCTATCCATTTTTAATTTGCTGGATGTATGTGCAAGAAATTAAATCGTTAAGGTAACTCAAAATTATCATTTAAGTATGATTGACATTTTACTAAAGATAAAAATACTTATATGAACGATAATATCTGTTTAAAATTTACAGACAATACTAGAGTGTTAAAAAACATAACAAGGGTATGTTGCTTATGATCTGTAAAATATTAAATATTAATTGAAACTTCAGAGCTGTTTCGATTGGTTCAAGATCGACTTGACATCAGAAGCCCAGGATATAAATGAAAATGAAAAAGCTATCGATTTGCAACTTTTACTAGATCTATCTAAAATGGTCTTCGCATTGGACAATATTACATTTTTTAAATGCAAGGTATTTTTTATTCAGCATGTTTGTTTATTTTATACACTGAAACAACTCATCTTAAACTACTTGAATGCTTCAATATTTCCCCATATGTTTTAATGTATCATAGTACTTAATGGTAAAGGACTGTATCTTTTTTGTTTATTTATACAGATGCATCATTATGGAATTTGGATTTTTTTAGTATTCAGGCTTTATGAAGGTAAGTATATTGTTAAAAATGGGGCTTTCAATGACTTAAATTAATCTTAAAAACGATGGATCCTGCGATGAAAAATCTTTATTTTTTTCCAAAGTATTTTTTTTAAATCTACACACATAGCTTAATTAAAATTCAAAACAAAATTTTGGGGTCTATATGCTTCATTTTGCGCTACAGTGTATTGAATATGACCTTTTTGCACTGAAAGTGCTAATTGTACGTAAACCGGTTTTTTTTATCGGAATGAACCATGGCATCAAATACAAATTTATACTATTTAAAATTAATAAGATTAAAATCATCATAAAGAAAAATGTTACAATTTCTTCACCTAATTGATATTTTGACTTTTTTGCACTGATAAAACGCTACTTTTATCCATTAACAATTTAACATGCAATGACATTTTTTAAAAGTCTCAAACCTTTTCACAAATTATGATAGACTTGTCAGAAAAATCTTAAAAAATCAGAAAATTAAACCAAAAGTATGGGTCTATTATGTAAATCTTGAGCTATGGCATGAAATAAGCTAATTTAAGGGAAAACTGGTATTCATTTTTCCATGACTTTTATGATATATAAGTTAAATATGCCAATATGTGTCGATAGAAATATTGAAAATTTGTAAACAAAAAAAAATGTTTTTTGTCACAACATGAAGTTATCCTAATGCACAAGCAATCTGGAAATTTTGGTCTACACTGAAAATAAGGAAACTAAAGTGACGGTACTCTAAAACAATTGAGTTAAGAAAAATGTTTATTTTCTTCTTAAAAACCTTCCGCCAAAAATACACTCTCCTAGTAAACTCTGTAAATATGTAATTTTTCCTTTACTATTTTATTCAGTATAGTTAAATTGGCATTATAAAATATGAATTTATGGGTACAATCAATATATGATCCATAATTTCCAGAATAGAGGTGACCCAAAATGGCTACCCCAAAACAGAGTATCAACCCTCTTTAAACAGGCATGCAGATAGAAAGATACTTTGATAATGAAAACCGTGTATGAACATTTTAGACGCCTTATCCACCTATCTTTTCTGGTATACAGATTATTTATGATAATATCTAGGTCAAGTTCGATATTGGGTACGATTGTGCAATTTTGGACAGAGCTTTTCCCCATGGGATCCAATTATTTGCAGTTTACGTTCATTATACCCACCGCAAACAAAGTTGGGGGGGGGGGGGGGTATATAGGAATCACCTTGTCCGTCCGTCCGTCCGTCTGTGCAATCGTGTCCGGTCCATATCTTTCTTGGGAGAAACATTGGAAGTTCTTACTTCACACAAAGATTGCTTATGACCTAAGGGTCTGTCATGACATTTACCCAAGGTCATTCGGGCAAGGTCAAGGTCACTGGCAGAAAAAATGAAAAATTCGTGTCCGGCCCATATCTTTCTTATGGAGAAACAGTGGAAGTTTTTACTTCACACAAAGATTGCTTACGACCTAAGAGTGTGTACTGACCTTGACCCAAGGTCATTTGGGCAAGATCAAGGGCAGAAAAAGTGCAAAATTCGTGTCCGGTCGATATCTTCCTTATTGAGAAGCATTGAATGTTCTAACTTCAAACAAATATTGCTTATGACCCAAGGGTGTGTCATGACCTTGTCCCAAGGTCAATTCAGGAAGTTCAAGGTCATTGTTTCAAAAAAGCTAAATTCTGTCTGTGTCATGTCTTGTATTAATGGAAATATTATAAGCTAAAATTTGATACAAAGCTTGCTTGTCTCAGGCCACAGAAAACTTTTTAGATTCTCATCCCCGTCTCTCTGAAAATGGCGTGCCCGGATGAATTTTATTTTAAGGAAAAAAAATGTGTGGGGAAAAAAATTGGGCTTAGTATACCAATAATTCAAAATGTTTAAATATTAAATGCTGCTTGACATGTGGATTTCATTTGATTCGAGTCATGGTTGTTTATGGAAGGATGCAAATGTCCTCATGCATTAACATTTAACTTAAATAAAATGGAATTAAAGGATAGAAATTGGTTTGTTTACTCCTGTTAGCATTAACAGTTTTCAAAAATAGAGTTGTTATTTATAGAATATGGACAGTGAAATAGATTCATCCAATATTTTCTATAATAGCAAAACTACACTCGTTATGATTTTTTTCTTAGCGTGGGGTATCAATTGTGAGCTTGCTCACAGTACTTCTAGTTTTCTTCTAGTGGATGTTTCCAAGGGAGGGGGGCACAATTTTTTCATAAATATCTCTTGTTTGATGTTTCTTTTCCCTTGGACCTACCTGTACATGTAAAGTCGCGTGCCATTAATGAGTTCGCAAAATGGCCGCCATTATATCGTCATCGTTGTTTAAAAGGAAGACTTCAAAAAGGAAATAAAACCATTTTTTATGATAACCAAAATTTAAATCTCGACCGGTGATTTTCTGCTTTCGACGATTTTTTTCAATATAAATTCCCCAATAAAAACACTTATCGTCTGCAAAGCAACATGGTTATTACATGAGGAAAACTTATGGGAATCGTCATTCAGATGTCAAATGCTTGATTTTACATGTGTACTGAGAGGATTATCGGAATTATAAGCAAATCCTGGCGAGGTTAAATTTTAAAATAGTGAAGACTGTAGTAATTCTTAAATCGTGACCCGAAATGAAAAGTGTTGAGAAAGCTCAAGGGAACTGCGAGATGACTGGATCCCATTTTAGACATGCTTTTAAGAATCCTATAACTTGATTTACTGCCAAGTCTTGACTAGAGTCAAACTTGTTGAATAAAGCCCTAGTAGACTGCTTTTAACCAGTCATTGTTCGTCACTTTTCAAATTATCGATAGTTTGTCAAAAAGAAAACAACGAATTCGTCGAAGTGAACAGAGCAGGGAACAGTATGAACTCATTTATGGCCATATATTACGTTCAAACATTAATATCACTAAAACTCACTCTATATTGAATACAAAGTCTACATCTCTACATAGCTAAACAAAGAAAATTTTAAGATTTTTTCATACCCAATGATATGTATGTAACAAAAAAAACTATAAATGTATGCTTGTTTGTTATTAAAAATAGCTTGCCAAAAAATCCAGGTGATGGCGATATACCCAAGTAAACGTCGGTCATTTTGCGACCTAATTTATGGCCAACTAATGTATGCGTGTTCGTTGGTAGTTAGTGTGTAGTGAAACATTTTTAAAATATGCAATTTCATTTTACTAAGGAACCATTGATATATCTACCTGTGATTTAAATAGGAATCGCTGGTATATTATTGGTGCAAAATAGTAATGACAAATCATAATTTCTTGGAAAAATAAACGGGTAAAATCGATCGTTTACATCAGCAATTTATTTTTAAAAATTCAGAGTGTAGGTTAAGTTCGAATGAATTGTAAAATTGTTCGTGCTTCAGGTACACTGCATACTCATTCATTACTTACGACCTGTTCTGGTTTTAAACTCATACTTCGCTTTCAAAAAATGACATTAAAGAATTGAACCATATGCCAAACCGGTATGATGTAATATTTTTAATACGTGTAGCTGTAGGTACATGTATATGAATGCTAGAGTTAAATCATCCACAATAAAACCAAATTTGATGTGACACTGAATTGTAAATGGAATAAATGTCGACATGACGTAGAAAAAATATTTCCTGTATGCAATACATGAACCTTGGTTCAAACATTGAGAGCTCATTCACGCATAGAATATTGGAATTTAATAAGGTCTAATGACAAAAAAACAACTCCCAATTATACCTGGTGGTGCTCACAACGATTAGGTTCAACGCTATATTCGCCTCTGCGACTAAAGAGCACTTTCACGCTTACCTATAATCGTACTTCTCTTCGTTTCCTTTCAACTTTTTTTTCTTAAATTTTAGGGAATTCTTTCATTGCCTTTCCCTGTATCAAATTTGTTTGATGAACATAGAATGGTACAGTATAAATTAATGTTTTGTACAGAAAAACGTATCGTGTTTTACTTCAAATTCAGAAAACTCTTTTAATGCATTTCCCTGCATTAATTTAGATTGATTTTCAAGGAATGGTACAATATGGAATGAATAATTTAAACGACTTCTTTCGTTGAAATCATCATCCTTCATCGATTGTGGTTTATTTTGATTAATTTTTTTCACGGACTGGTACATTTTATTTTACTATTTAATGTAGATGTTAACATGCAATTTGTGCATGCAATCAAACTTAGCTGTGTTTTTTAATCATCCCTAACATTGTCCAACATTCCAGTTATCATTCAATTAGATGGATCTCACGTCAAGCTCATCTTGTCATCATTATACCAAACAAGACGAACCAGAAAAGAATGAACGGGAACGGAAAAGAATGATTATAATCATAGATCTTACAATTTCATTTTGATATTTTAATATTGTAAATGTATGTGGCTCTATGTGCTTTGGACTCCAAGAAATAAATAAGAATCCACATCCCGTTACATATTATCAGAGTTCTTGAAATCTTTCGGTCCTGTCGGCAAGACCGATAAAAATAACCAAGGACCGATTACTTGAGGTTGCCTGTCAGTCCAAATGACTGGTAGACTTGCGAAAATATAACTAATTTTCATACTCACTGAGGAGATCCGAACGCATACGATAAATCTAGAGCAGTTTTTCGCGGTTTTTCTCGCTCTCTCTAGACTTTAGTATACATTTTCGGAACACCTCAGTAATTATTACTTCCGTTGCTTTCGATAAGTTTGGCGAGTATTTCGTACATATTGATACGGTGTGTTTATAATGCAGCTAACAGATGTAGTCAGACAATAGGAATAAGTCTTTCAATCATTTTCCAACCTAGATGTCGTCAGAAATCATGGGAGAAATTGGAGAACTTGTTTTATACATAGCGTGAACTGAGGGCCCCCTATAAATCCAAGATCGCGAGTGTTGTCTCGTTACGTTTTTTCAATGTACATTGCATACACCGAAACAGGGTTTTCAGTGAATGTTTTTATTGCAATACACAGAAATACACAAAAATCCCAATGTAATCATTTATACATTTTTTCGGGAAATAAGAACTCCGCTATCTGACAACCGAGCCCTAGTTACATATGAGATGTGCAGAAAGAGAACGAGAAAGAGATCAAGAAGAAAGTTGATAATGAGAGAGGGAAGGAAATAAAAATAATTGATGACGTGATAAATAATAATGTTGTCAGGAGCCAGAATGTGAAAATTAGGAGAAATCAGAATAATTAAGGTAAAAATGAGAGAAATTATAAGGCAAATATACTTGTAGTTTTTCATCTTTCTATTGAAAATGTTTGGACTGATAGAAATCAGTCTGGACTGACAAACTTCTGATGGTTGTCAGTCCAAATGACTGACAGCGGAAAAAAGATTTCAAGAACTCTGCATATTTTAAAAATTTGCAATATTACATTTTGCATTGATCTCAACTAAAATATAATAACACAAACTGAAATTATTACTTATGATCGTTCAAAACCTACCAAAATATATCATGATAATAATATTAGTTACATGGTTTGTAGTTGACCTAATATGGTTTATACATGGTCAGTAAATTCCATATGGGGCTAGAGCTCTGCTATGGAATTTATTGACCTCGTATAAACCATATTTGGTCAACTACAAACCATGTAACGATTATATCTTACCGACTGTCATTTTTATTGATAAAAGTAAATAAAACCATGGAAATCAAGCTTAAATAATAACATTACTAGTTTCAATTTGAGTACGAAACCATGCTCTAAAATGATGTCATAATGCTCGAAGGGGATAATATTTTCTACTTACTGTGTATGGAATATACATAGTCTCCACGTGACTGCTGTTAGTCAATGATTTTCTTACAATTAAGCAGGAGGTAAAATAGTAAATAATACACCAGTAATCAAGACCTTACCGATACTGGTACTCTACCAGTATATCTTTTCTGTATATCAAATTAGACACAGTTTAAATGTTTGCTTCCTTATAACACCTCATTCTAATAAATTATAACATTATATGAATCATAGAGGACTGTACATGCCATTAAACAAAACACATTAGTGCGTTACTAACGTATATTAAACAATTATTTTTGTAATTTTATTGGTTGTAAGAAAATCACCTGACGTATTCTGTCCCTGGACAATGAACCTTTACCATCAACTGACCTTGATCATTTGCCATGGATGTTTAGGATATAATCTGGTTGTCTGAATGTACTACATTTACTAGTTATCTCAGAGATTGCAGGAAAAACAAAAAAGGTTTTTTAAACTATTTATTGGCGATAATGGACACGGCTGATATATACATATATGTATATTTTTCAATTTAGAATTCAAATACAATGTTTGTTCAAACTTCAAATCGATCTACAATGTGAACAAATGTGACCTTGACCCTGGTAGGTGCAGCGGTCAAGGCCAAAGTTTTTAACAAGAACAATTGGGCATTTAACATGTTTAAGAGAAGAGCCGGTCGATATGCCTCTAGGTTTTCAGCCGTGCCAGGTGGTATGATTAATGGTAGATAGTCTGCAATAAAAAATTAGAACCAGCAGTATCGTGTTTCAATGAATACTCACATAGTCATAAGTAAAAAACAGTAAAGGAAGGGTGGGTTTGGGATTTGAAAAACTAATGTTTTGTAAAACAATTTCTGAACACATAATGCACAAACCTACTTCTTGCAGTGGATTTATGGAAAAAGGGTGATTGAAATGCGTGCGTATGATTTATATACACGAAAGGGAAGTAATTAGTTACTGAAGGGGATGTTATCAATTTGTTAATAAGGAATAGGAAAATCTAAAGTTGCATTCCTTCGATAACAGCATCGTATTCCTATATACATACGGCATATATATGCATAATTATTTTAAATACGACTGTCTAATCGAAGGATTGTATAATTTAACCATTATGGACATCATTCTACAATAAATATGTAGCTATAAGGATCCATGTCGTGTCATATCGACCGAAGACACAGAAAAAGTGATATCGACCTCGCAAGCTCGATCTATATTGCTTCGGTCAATGTCACTTGAAATATGTCCTTATAACCACATATCAACATAAAAGAAGCCCATAAAAATAAAAAAGTACAGAGTGCCGTAGTTTACATTTATTACGGTTCAAAGTCACGGCCAAGGTCACTTTTAAATTAAAATTGTTTTGACGTTGCATGTGCATAACAAGATGGCACTGTTGTCCCTTTTGAAATCGTTTAATAATTAAAATGGAGACACCCTAAACTTAGAACTGGTTTAAAGCCATAAAATATCAGATTTGACTACTTTGAAATGTGTTTTATAAAATTCTGTAAAAATCTCAAAATATGCAAAAAAATGTCATTACATGTAGCACCATTTGTTCATGGACGCAATCATATGTAAAAGCAAGTTTCTGAAATATGTGCGATTGACGTGTGTTTTTGGATTAATTTGGTTTTTATTTTGTGAGAGCTGAATGTCATGCAGAGATGAAGAAGAGCATTTCGTAAAATGTGGATATCTGTGTGGATGTAGTTGGATGTATTGTGCAATGCCAGTGTGAATGTGCTACGGGATGGACGACCTGTCCATGTTTGGACTACAAATGTTAGTGAGTGTGGAGAAGTAGTGACAGAGGAAACGTGTACTCAAAACTTCCAAACATTTTACCATACGAAACGGTACAAGGTTAGCCCCAGGCCATCAAGGCCAAAGTTTTACCTAACATTGGCAAATCAAGAGCTGAATGTCATTTTGAACAACGACCAAGAGACTTTCAGAATGCAGCTGGACAACAAGATATTAAGATATGTGTGATTAAATTACCCAAAGTGAAATCAGTTTCATTCGGTTTAGGACGTAATACCAAAAACAAATTAAGTTCACTAAAAACTGTTAAATTTACATTCTACTGTGTTCATCTGTTAAATTTTGTGATCTTTAAACGCCTCTAAATGCAACAACCTAATCACTGCATATAAGTGTAAAGGTAAGTTACATAAGTAATTTTAAACATTGATTTCTTTGTTATGGGTTTTAAGATATATTTCATACATGTTGTTTAAACATTATGTTCTACCATTATTCAACAATAAAATTGATTTTATTGTTCAAAGCAAAATTTTTATGGATTATATTTTCATGCTCTTCACAACAGTCTATGTGATAACCAGTTTAAACCGGTTTTTGAAAACAGATGTTCTTGCTTGCTGTTACTCATTTTCTCCCTCCCTGACGATGATTTATACCCCTAAAAATCAATTTCATCAATTAGGAAATGTAAATATAAGCAATTAATGATTTATTTTTTTACGTCGTCGTGTGAATAACTGCCGTCAGTTGAGCAGACACGCTTATTCATATTGTATGCTCAGCTGATGGCATTCACAAGACGACGTCAAAAATAAATTATTATTAGCCAATGAAACAAGATACATAAAAGATAACTCACGGTACAAAGTAACGGATATGAAGTCATATTCCTGAAAATGCTTGTGAAAGCAACACTATGCGGGTTAGGACACCATTGTTTAAACCGAAACTCCTCGCTTTTTCTTTATACGGCTAAAATCAAAAGCTTCTTCAGTTTTTTGTCTTTAGGGGAGCTCAATCCACAGGCGGGTTGAGCATCCAGGGACATAGCAACAAGACGCAATTACAAAAATGAATACCACGTAGACATTGACAGGCTACTACCGGACGTCTTTCTTGAACCGAAACTTCGTGCCACCACTTATAATCAAACAAAGGGAGGAAACCGACAAAATTCGATTATTCTATTTGGACATATATGAGGCGTTAATTCTTAAAATGATAAATCTTGGATTTTGATAAAATTTAACCAAATAAGCCTTTTTAATGTTTAAAAAATGGCTAATATAATAATACGATGGACAAAGTTATTATTTCAATCCACCATAAATACTAAGGGTTCATGGAATGGATTGTACAAAATATTTGAATACTGAATACAGATTATGCACCATCATAATCTGAATATATTTCTAATAAATCAAAGACAATCTAACTGGAAGATGACATCAAGAATGAATTCAACCATATTGCCTTCCTAAACAAAGAGTGTGTTCAAATTTTCAGAAATCGGTTTGAAAATTAAGGCTAAAGATAACCTAGGTGTTTGCTTTTGGCGTCCACCTTAAACACTGAAGTGTGAAACAGACCCATCTCTTATCTTACCACCATACCGCCTGTAATTCCCACACCTTGTATACTCAAAATAAACATGTAGCGTGTGTTGTAGCGTATGTTTTTTGGGGTATACTTCTGATTGGGGTATACTCTCTGTGTTCACTCTGAGTTTACTTTGGGTTTACTTCTAGGTAAACTAGTAAACCTGGGGTGAACTTCGAAATTAAACCCAGTCTCCTTTCTGATAGGTGGGGTCTGATTAGTTCTGTAGGAATAGGAATCCCATCACATGGCGTGCCTTGACAAAGAATGTGTTAAAATTTCAAGCCTCTGCGATGAATAATTGCTTAAAATGAATCCGACAGAAATTTTTTCAGACGGACGGACAGACAGATACACGATGGTAAAACAGTATACACCCTCTCCTTCCGAGTGGGGGTATAATGATGTTTTGCATTCTATATACTACATATTTACATGTACTTCATGTCTTTGCATCTAGTTATATAAATGACATACACTGTAATGTATCAATTTTAACTTTCCAAACATGATATATTACATGTAGCTACATACATGAACATGGCAATGTAGTTTGTGTTTTATTCAAGGTTCGTTTTATCAGATATATACACGTTCTAATTATCATTTCTGCTTTCTTCTAGCTTGCTCTTACATAGATCACGGAAGTTACAAGAAGGGGTCAAAATCTAATCTGCTGTACATTAGATCTGGAACGTTTGAATTTTGCAAAACGGAATGCTCATCGAATCCGTCTTGTAAAGGTTTCGGAAGGAGGTTTGGGAGTTGTTATTTCTCAAGTTCCTCTGAACCGATACCAACAACGTCGTGTTCTGACTGCTTTTTCTACACTAAAGACAACTGTGGTTCGTATCGAAATATAAATCTTAGTATTTTTCACGATTATTAATTTCATTCATTCAGAAAATCCTTTAACGCCTAGCAAGAATCTAGAATATCATGATCCTTTTTTAAAAGACGGTATAAGATGCCGGAATATAAAATCAATATTTTTAAGCTTACGATGCGGAAATATTAACAATGTATGCTGCGAAAAATGATTAATCCTTTCTGATTTCTGTGCTGATTTAAACCAGTTTTACAAGTATATTGGGTAGTAAAGTTAAATGCGTATTTTTTGCACAAAACGATATTTGCGAAGCTAAATATTTTTCTTGGAATAATTATGCCATTATAATAGAAAACAAGATGCCCACAGGCCTTGACCGTCACCTAAGTACCATTTAGATACACGTACAATTAAGTCTCATAATCCAAGGCTCCTCTGACTGTAAACCTGCTATTAGTATTTGCTCATTATTTCACGCAAATGGGGGAAGGGTTACTTGTAAAAGAGTCAGAGGAATCTCGAATTATCTAAACTTTAGGTCCAGGGGCCAAACATTGTACACTTTTTAAAATAAGATACCTGAGGATATTGATTATCAATTTCTTATAATATTATAATATTCAGTTTTATTTATACTACATACAAAATGCATACAGCTTATTTCTACAAGAATACGATGCACGGGATATTGCCAAGTGTCAATTAACCATGTAGTTTGCATGATGAAGTTAAAATTGCTAATTGATGACAGAAGCAAATACTCCTAGTAAAATTTCATATTCATTTAATGTTCATAACTACATTATGAGCGTTATGCATAATATAATGCATGAATTTATTTCCCACGACTGTGAAAGTACAAAAAACAATATCAATTAAATCAGCACATTTTACTATGTGGTTAAATTGGACCCGCCCTTGTGCATGAACCCCTGGCACAAGGATCATGAATTTTAGCATGTAGGTGGAAGACGTCGTTGACAATAATAAATATAATTTTCAAAACCACGCATTTAGGTTTTTCTCAAATACATATGGGAGCATAAAGGCAGATTTGATTTTCTAAGATCGATTGAATATTTACTTTATGGCCATATAGGTCCGCCCAAGGGCCTGATTCAATGACCCAGGGACCATGAATTTCACAATTTAGTTAGAAGAGTTCGTAGACATGCATGAAGTTTTTTTTCAAACGTGAATTGGAGTAAAGAAGAAGATTAATTGAAAATTAATTTTCACTGTAAGGCTATATTTTGCCCTCCCAAAGGACTGAACCCCCGTCCCAGAGGTCATGAATTTCACATTGACTTTATATCAATCATATGAAATGGAAAGATTTTTTTTATAGATTTAATACAATTAACTTAATGGTCATATTTGCCTAAGCTTTGGACCTGATCCCCTGACCCAGGAGGCACGAATTTCACAATTTTGGTAAATGGCTTCATGCATTCGGTTTTTTCCTTTCATGTGTTGACTAGGAGTAAAGAAGATTATTTTTGAAAATCTGACTTTTTTATAGAAGCCAAATTCAAATTCAGGATTTACGTGCTTTAATAGCAGAAGAAAAAACACAGCCTGTAAAATTACATGAAAATTCTATGTATTGAAGTACGAAACAAATTTATAAACATATCTAACACTGATGTCACATTATATGAATCAAGATACAAATTTCATGTAAATAAAGAAAGTATTACTAGAACAGGTCAAGGTCTTGTGCCTACTTAAGTATCTATAGTAATAAGGTACAGTATTTTTACTGCAACCATACATCAGCACTTAAAAATAAGATCATTGTTTCACTCACTAGATATTATACAATTATTGCTGTTAATTTAGGTTACATGTACATGTAATACGATGATTTAGCTACCCGAGAAGTACAATATTTACCGGGAGCGAGGGGAATATTCTGCTTTGAGGGTATCTAAATCATCGTATTGAACTAAAAAAGCAATAATTATTTTGTTAGATAATTCAGCGATGCATTAATGCTACGAAAATCAAATTGAGTGTTATCATGGGAAAAAGTTCGAAGCCACAGCCGAACAAATTTATAAATGCGATGTTTCATTGGACGATCTAATATAGTTCGATGTAGAGAAAATCAAATGTTATATTGACCTCCTAGGTTACGTGCATGTGAATGAAACGTTCTATTTTTCTAGTTAGTTGAATATGAGCAAATCAGAGAGTTAGAATTTAATCGATCGTATTATAAATAGTGTTGTTATAAACACATAAAGTTACCTACACACAAATATTGACATCATTTAACACTATTTCTATAGGGCACAACCCGACTGATGTCTATATTCCCCTGTCAAACAAATTATATTTTTATTAAACAACTTAAAAAGGACACTTAAAATCACCAATACACAATCTTCCTAGTCTTGCACCTCATAATGCACACATATGTGACTAATATGCATAAATTACCAACGAAACTCTAGTCTTGTATTTTATCAGAAATATATAATGCCTAAACATCAAATGATAATTCAGTATAACCATATATTAAATCATTAATCCCAAAATCACATGTCATTGACGCTTTTTGGGAGTTGATTTTAATCAAGTTAGTCTGGAAAACCGGAACTGAAACAGTGTTTGGACCTAAGCACAAATCATCACTGCTGACAAGAGTTAGTTCTTAAAAATAATAGATAAATTCGGTGATTAATACTGAACCATATTTTTTTTTCAAGAAAACGTATTAAATACCCCGAAAATAGTCAGATTTTAAAAAGTATAAACAATTTCGATATTTTTTGTCGTAGTTCTTTACTACGTCAGAGTTCAATGTAGGCGCTTGACCAGACGCTCGGCTGTCTCCGTAAATCTCCAAGAGGCATGCAGAGAGTTGGGTTTCCTCGAATTTCTTGTCGTAAAAGTCCGAGAATTCATATTATAAAAATATGCGTAATTCAAATTCAGATTAGAAACGACTTGCCATGCTAAACCCTCAGTACTTCAGTACTCTGATATAAACAATGCAACTGGAAACTCTATTTACTATATTATCACCATCTTCGCTAGCCAATGGTTTACGATCCACATTATAATCCCCTAAACCCTTCGCTCGGGAAGATGCATAATCATTATACCTGAACAGGAACATGGAATAAATGGAAACAAAGTTCTAGGAATACCTCACCACGAATGTGTCTGACATGATACTAATATCAGTCTCACGCATGAAATGTTATATCTGCAAATTAACATCGAACAACTACATCATGTAGCTCATGCGCGGATCTAGAGGGGGGCTCGGGGGGGTCCCGACCCCCCCCCCCCCCCTGGAAAATGAAAATTTATTAAATTTACATAGTAAAATTATCGCGAAAATATGCCTCGGACCCCCCCCCCCCCCTGGCAAACACAATTATCCTTCGGACCCCCCCTGGAAAAATTTTCTGGATCCGCGCATGTAGCTATATGGTATAATTTTCGACATGGCGGAATACACACTGGTAGTCAAGAATATAACCAACATTATTCAAACGTAATAGATGCATTTCTTTTAAACTTGAGTGCAAACATATAAAGATATTATTCATATGTAATTGTAATTACACACAAATGTTGACATCAATGGTAGCCAAAATGGTAAGATGTAGTAGATAACATATGTAAAGGCGTCGACATCAGCACCAAGAAGCACATGCTTTGCCTCGTTTTTACATCATGGAAGTAAATGACAGAATAAACAAAATGGCACTTAAATAACCGGAGAATAAAAAACAGAATTTATGACTGTGCTTTTGGCTACATTATACATATTTCATCCTATCAATGATACCCCGGGCTGGAAGAGCCATGAATTTCACAATTTAGAATTTTCTTGCCAAACAATGATAACATTGCCTTGGTAGTTTCCAAGAAGAAGTTAAACATGTAAAATTGTTAACGGACGCACGCAAACGGACAAAGACCAATCGTATTAGGTCACCTAAGTGACCTACAAATGTCAAAATAGATTCGTTTTTGAAACAGTTTTAAAGACTACTTCCTTTATGTTTCACAAGCATGTTTTCAATTTATTTCTTTAAAGAGTGATTTGCTTTAAAAGAGTTTCAAATTTTGATTTTGAATCGGTCTTTTAATTACAGATTTAACAACGGAGACAACCATGACATCGACAGTTTCAGCATACCGATATACCAACCTGCCAACAGGAACAACCATCGTGCAGAATGGGACGGGACAGGCGCTCTGTCTGTGCCTATGCAGTGAAAACGGCACCATCCCATCACCGACGCAGGCACCATACGACAGTCTTAAAATAGACAAGAAGGGGCTTTCGTCTTACAGAAACTCTAAGATTTGCATTGCTGACAACCGACCTTCCGCCGTAGCCCTTGGCTCCCTAGGGGTCGGAATTATCGTGTTGTTTGCTTTGCTTATTGTGCTCCCGGACGCTGTGAGGCTCCTACGGTTTATTGTGAACAAATGTTGATTACCTTGAAGTGATAACTTTAAAATTTATCTATCATTTTGTAACGCAGTGTAGATATAATGCATTGGTTTATGACATTCACCTACTTAACTGAAATTCATTCTCTCTAGGAAGAATGTTGAAATTGATGTCCCTTAAATAAAAAGCAAAGCGTTGGTTTTAAATCGATGCATAAAATGTATTTCGCTGGAAACATGGGTTATAAAACTACATGTAAATTTCATCAATTTGAAAAGTAAATACTGAGTATTCATTTATGTTTTGGCATTATGACTATATACATGCATTTGAAAATTAGACGAACCATCCTTATATAAAAAATCGGTTAACTTTGAATTCATCAATTATTGTATTTTACCTTAAAAATATCTTTGAAATATTCATCTATTAGAGTTATCTTCAAAGGGTTATTTCCACACATCGAAGAGTAAAATTTTTCGACAAATGTCAGGGTCAAGAAAGCTGTGATTCTGTTATCACATGCGATTACTGTGACAACGTACATAAGTGGGCAAATGGACGTATACTATCCATAAGCGAACTAGACCCCCGCCTTACAACGTGAACATTAGTGGAACACTATTGAAAAGAGCAGCACGTTGACCGTGAATTGGAACATCCAAAGATCAAGCCGTTGACCGAACTCCGAACTCCAGTGGACATACATGTAACTGCTCATATTCCGCTGGCGTCATCTGTGTAAGCACACTTTCCTTACAAAACTAAGGACATTGCCTGCAGTAGGCCAACAATTAGTCCGAAATCCACCGCGAACCCGACACAAACCGTGTCACAAACTTATGATTTTGTTTGTAAATTGACGTGAAAATGGATTATTGGCCCCTTAAAACTCCTATTTACGGAACGTATGATAAAAATGTTATTGTTAAATAAATGAGATGAACGTTTTTGCTTTCTTAACATATAACAAATATTTTTTTCAGTAAAGCGCTATAAAAAAAGACATAGGAGCCTTTATGGCTCAAATGAAAGGTCTTTTGATATTAAACATATTTTGTTCAACAAGTGTTTAGACATTTGTTACCGTTCTTGGGCTATTTGGTAAAGACCGTTTTAGGGGCTGGCCCCTTTTCTCCTTATAGGGGCCATATGACAAAATGTCGATGGTTGAATATTGACTAGAGCATCATTCTAAGCATTTATTATTCCATAATGCCTTTCAACATGTCCTTTTTATACCCACGCTCCGAAGGAGAGGGGGTATATTGTTTTACCCTTGTGTGTCTGTCTGTCTGTCTGTCCGTCCGTCTGTCTGTCTGTCCGTCCGTAACAAAATTTTCTGTCGCATTTATCACAGCAACTATTTATCGCAGATGCTTGAAATTTTAACACAGTGTTTGTTAAGGCATGCCATATCGTGGGATATATTTTTGCACCAATCAGACGTCAACTTCCTGTTAAATGACGACTTTGCTTTTTTTTTTACCAAAATTTTCAAACACGTTTTCGTCAAAGATTTCTCAGCAACTGTTTATCGCAGATGCTTGACATTTTAACACAATTTGTTTAGGAATGCCATATCGTGGGATATATTTCTGTACCAATCGGGTGTCAACTTCCTGTTAAATGACGACTTTGTTTATTTTTCGCCAAAATTTTCAAACAAATTTTCGTCAAAGATTTCTCAGCAGATATATATCGCAGATGCCTGAAATTTTAACACACTATTTGTTTTGGCATGCCATATTGTGGGATATATTTTTGTATCAATCGGACGTCAACTTCCTGTTAAATAATGACTTTGTTTATTTTGTGAATTTAATTATAAGTTGTTAAATAATATTTTGAATTGTAATTCCTTTCAATACAAATGTAAATCAAGGTCTAATGCAAATTGTGAATTCTGTCCGTGTGAAAAGGAGGACATTAAGCACCTTTTATTTGATTGTATATCTGTACAAAGATTGTGGCAAAAATTGAATAGTATTTTGAATTTCGATGTATGCTGGAAACACATCGTTATAGGATTCTATTTAGAAAAAAATTCAAAAACAGTATTTTTAAATACAATTATATCATATGTAATTTATAAATATAAAATGACATGTAGAATGAATGAAAATTTTCAATCATGTAACACGCTTTTGAATTTTTTCAAAAGATCTCTCTCTAAAGAAATGGATTTGATGTTGAATTTTTCAAAAACAAAAATATATAGAGGTAAAATATTAGAACTTATTCGATTGTTATAATCTGTTTATTAGTTAAGATTTTTTAACTGCTTGTCCTGGCCCGGGGCAATCAGATATTGTAAAGGGTTGCGTATTTCTGAATAAAATATATTATTAAAAAAAATAAAAAAAAGACTTTGTTTATTTTTTGCCAAAATTTTCAAACAAATTTTCGTCAAAGATTTCTCAGCAACTATTTATCGGAGATGCTTGAAATTTTTACACAGTGTTTGTTAAGGCATGCCATATCGTGGGATATATATTTGTACCAATCGGACGTCATTTTTCTGTTAAATGAGTACTTTGTTTATTTTAGCCAAAATTTTCAAACAAATTTTCGTCAAAGATTTCTCAGCAGCTATTTATCGCAGATGCTTGAAATTTTAACACACTATTTGTTTAGGCATGCCATATTGTGGGATATATTTCTGTACTAAATGGATGCCAGCTTTCTGTTAAATGTCGACTTTGCTTTTTTTGCATATTCACATCAGAGAGGGGGTATCACAAGTGAGCATTGGCTCACAGATATCTTGTTATTTTTAGATATAATTGAGGGAAGTTTTGGACTTCTGGCCCCTTAAAACCCCGAATTACGTAACGCATGAACATTTTTATAAAATGTATAGTTCCATATGTGTAAAATGAACATTTTTGCTTCTTAATCATGTTACAAAATATTTCTCAGTAAAGTGCTATAGACGAAAGACTTCAGAGCCCTTTTGGTCCCTAAATTGAAGGGCCAGCCCCTTTTTTCTTGACATGATATGAAGGTCTTTTAATATTAAACATATATTGTTCAACAAATGTTTAGCAATTCGTTACCGTTTTTTAGACATCTGGGATAGGACGTTTTAGTGGCCGACCCCGTATCTCCTTATTGGTGCCAGATAACAAAACGTTTATGGCTGAATATTGTTTAAAACATTCTAAGCATCTTTCATTCTATATTGTTTTTCAAAATATCAGTTATTTTCGTGTGATATTTGATCAGAGATTTAGACTTCTGGCCCCTTAAAACCCCATAATTACGTGACGCATGTGGAGGTTTTTATAGTGTATAGTATTATAAGTGAAAGATGAACATTTTTGCTTCTTTAACGTATTAGAAAATATTTCTCAGTAAAGTGCCACGGAAGAAAGACTTTGTAGCCCTTTTTTTTCCCTAATTTGAGGGATCAGCCCCTTTTCCTTGATATCAAACGAAAGCTCTTGTAAAAATAAATTTTATTTACTATATATTTTATTCTTAAATATTTTCAAGAAAGGAGATAAAGAACGAAAACAATTGAAAATCACGTCGTTTTTTCAAACTCGATTTTCGGGTCCAGGCGAGCTTCGACGCCTTTAAAACCAGACAATCATCAATGCCTATAGACACAGTACGATCTTTTTTCTACAATCCCTGAAAAATTGAACTCGATGCCTTTTTCGTTTAGGAGGAGATAACCGGACAAACAGACCCTCTGAAAATTGTTTAAACGTCAATATCTCACGAACGGAAATGACGTCATTAAAATAACAAATTATGTATAAGGTTTTTATCAATATCTACAATATCTGAAATTTTTACGAAAATTAGTTGAGTCGTTTGTACAAAAAAGCGTAAAAAAAAAATAATAAAAGGGAAAAAGAAACAAAGCAAGAACAATAAGGTCTTCCGTTGGAGATGGAGATATTTATGTTAACATGCGAGATAAAAATGCTGAGATGCATTTTATTATGTCGACTTGCAACTTCATTTTGTTCACATGCTACTTATTTACGTTGACATGCAACTTAGTCAAGTTCACATGCGAGATAAATACATGTATGTTCACATGCAACTTAGTTATGGTTACATGCGATATAAATATGTTGATATGCAACTTATAACTAAGTTGTATGTAAAGATGAATAAGTTGCATTTCAACAATTTATCTTGCATGGTTGCATAACTAAGTTACATGTCGACATAAAAAGAACAGAACTTAGAATTGCTCCCCTGCAGACTCTTTGAAGATTTAAAAATCTGGGAAAAAATGTGAAAGGTCATTAATGTCCACTTACATGCAACAACCATCTGGTCACAAAAGGTCTTGCTTATTTGAGTTGAAATATTCTTTTTTAAACAATATGGTATCAGTCGGTAAGAGACATATTCGAATATCATTATTGAGGCACATTGCTGTAATATTTTCATAAAAAAAAATGTTTATTTGTTTTTTGTAAGACAGTAAATTTCAATGACAAGTAATACATTTTTTATAAGACAATTAAGATTTTGGACCTCAATTTCACAAAAAAATTTAATTAGTTTTGAAGTGTTAAATGTATTATTACATTCGGCTATTCAACGAACTGCTCATCTTAGTGGTTTCACGGAGAACCACTACTTACTTGGAGAGGGAATCGACTCTTTGATGAACCGGTTCAAACGGTTTTATTACCTAACCTAAGCTGAAAGCTAAAGTAAGCTTTTCTGTCGTTTTCTTGTCTGTCGTTGCAAACTTTTCACATTTTCATCTTCTTCTCCAGAACCACAGGGCAGATTTCATCCAAACTAGGCACAAAGCATTACTGGGTGGAGGGGATTAAAGTTTGTTCAAATGAAGGAACGTCCTCTTTAAAGAATAGATAATTTAGAATTATTGAAAATTTGTTGGTATTTTTCAAAATCTTTTCAAAACCTATTAGGCCATAAAAGCTGTAACTTGTATGGAAGCATCCCCAGGTAGTGTAAATTTAAGTTTGTTCAAATCATGGTCCCTGGGGGTTGGGTGGGGTCACGATGGGGGATGAATTTTTACATAGGAATATATAAAGAGAATCTTTAAAAATCGGGGGGGTTTTCAAAGCTTAAACTGGAGTGGAAGCATCTTCAGCTAGTGTAGATTCAAGATTGTTTAAATCATGGTCCCTGTGGGTAGGGTGGGGCCTCAATGGGGGATGGGTAGTTACATAAAAGATTGTATAAAGAAAATCTCTAAAAATATTATGGGAAAGTTTTCAGTCCAAAAAACAGTAACTTTTGTGAAAGCACGTGTAATGCAGATTAAAGTTTGATCAAATCATGATTCCCTAGAGAAAAGTATGGCCACAAGAGGGGGGGGGGGTATATAGAAATAGAGAAAAATCTACTTGCCGGTACAACAATAAAAAAGGGATAAGTAATTATAATATTAATATGTGGATAAAAATTGGCACATTTGAAAAAAAAATTGAGCAAGATCTTCTGTACTATGCTGTCAAGATACTTTGATTTTTATATTGTAATGCTAATTTGATCAGAGTTAAAGCTATTGTTGTTAAGGTGAGCAATGTGGCCCCTGGGCCTCTTGTTCTAATTTGATCTCAAATTGTATTCGTTTTATCATACCGTCAGTAAACTTTTTATTTCAGTTACAAGGTTTAAAGGATTTATAACATTTGAATGAAGAAAAAATACTTTACGCTGAGAATCTTAGAATCTTAGATCTATTCATATATAATTAATATAACTGAACAAAATATTAAAACTAGAAAAGAGATCTCTGTCATATTCAGCACATATAGCTTTAAACCGACTTCTAATTTCTTCTGTTAAAATATACTTTCAATGTGCCTCAATAGACCACAGGTCAATTTCTATAAATAAGCCATTAAATGTATCTTAAACATAAATCGCATGCATCAGAGTAACTGCTTACTTTATTGAATTTTATCCGATTAGTTGTTTTTGTAGGATTCACTTTAAAAGAAGTTATTGTAAAATTAATTTAAATCTAGCTACTTTCAATTTTAACAAACCAGCCCGAAATAGCAAAAAAAAAACAAAAAAAAAACAACGATTACGTAAAGAGTGAATATGTTTACTGAAAACTTAAAGTAATCGTAGATCGAAAACCAGGATTTTGAGTCCACAACTTGTCTTCAGATCATCTTTTTGACATAAAAATTTTGGTACCTAACAACACTTGTCGAAACAAATTGACTTACCCGCGAAATTAGTAAACCAAAACTATAGCCTTCAAACTTCAATGGTGAAACAGATTTAAAACACAGTGTAATGAAAACATGTAAACACAACCAATAACAAATTTCTAAGTTTTTGATCTTCATAAAAATGTTTTTTTTTTTTAAATTGGTTTATCTGTACATGTATGTATTTAAATGTGTATTATAAAATGATCTAACAATAAAGTTATTTAAACCAGATTGACTTCTGAGCTAATGATAACCAACCCACCCCCCCCCCCCCCACCCCCCGGCTAATTTGCCAAAATGGCCTTGGGTCAAAATCATGACACTCCCTCAGGTTAGGCAACCTTTACTTGAAGTAAAAACTTCCAATTTTTTTCAAAAAAGAGATATAGACCGAACACGAGTGCACAGTAGACATACAGACGAGGTAATTCCTATTTACATATACACCCTCCAAAACGTTTGTTTACAGGAGGTATAATATCTATGTCAACCCCACTTCAACTACATTAGAATTCTCGTTCCATAAAAATTAAAATCATATTTACTGAGTATGCCCATACAGGTTTCAAAAAGCAAGCATATATTATAATTTTAAACCGATTTTCATACTTTTAAAATGTCATTTTGTAGCCTAACAATTGAATGTTCTAGTAAAATAATGCAAGTCCGTAAAACCGTGGCCAGTGTCTCTTATAGCATTTAAACAACACAATTTTGTTGTGAATGAAATGGCTCAATAGTCAGAGCACCAGACGTTAGTTTTATAGAACGGGGGTTTTTTGGTTGTGGGTTCGATTCCACCAAAGCTTAAGAATTTTTTTTTCTTGTCGGTTTTTGAAATATTTCAAAGTGAATATAGTATAAAATTACCCTTTTGTTAACTTGTATTATAACATTTCAAATATATTTCATTGAAAAATGTTAAATTTGAAATTGTATTTTACGACTAAACCAAATGGGCAGTTGCGCCATCGTATTCCCCCATCTTCTTTCAATAATTTTTGTTCTAGCATGTTAAAATTAGAATTCATTTTGACTAATTGTTTATCCAGCTTTTTTAGAAAGATTATAAGAAACATGTGCAATAATTCAACCAATATTTGCAAGTACAAAGAACTAAAAAATATGAAACATTGAATTCAGTCTTGAATGGGAATTTCGCATAACAAAGCAATATATTTGAGAAATTTCTTTTAACTTTCAAAAAATTTATACAAACTGTCGGTGTAGTCCCTCTGGTTTATGTTTTACACCAAGATCTTTATAGCGTGATTCATTGTTCCTCATTGCTTGCTGTGCACTCATAGTACGTTCGTTAGTAGTCAAAACATCACCTTCTAGAAGTGCCTTTTCAATGGTTTCATCAATATATTGCATAAAGTGCACTCTATGTATTATCCGAATCATTCCATCCAAAGATATTTCAATCTCGTCAAGTAAGTCGTCAATATAGTAAACACAGATTCCTGAGAAGTTTTTGTTTCTTAATATGTGGGTGTGGTATGTAAATTGGAGTACGTCCTTCAAACGGCTTGAGTTCTCCAATAAAATT
Organism: Magallana angulata; assembly: GCF_025612915.1. Taxonomy (NCBI): domain Eukaryota; kingdom Metazoa; phylum Mollusca; class Bivalvia; order Ostreida; family Ostreidae; genus Magallana; species Magallana angulata. Next base: position 39,468,657 of record NC_069111.1, read on the forward strand.
TGACAAAATTGTGCCCGCATGAAATTGCAGATTTTATTTTAAAATCAAGAATTTCCATTTTGAACGGCAAAAACCCACATCTACTGATTGTATCAGCTACAGACTTATCTGTAGAGAGCTCTTGTGCAGTTATTGTTTTTTGGGTAGCCAACAGGAAAAACTAATGCTAGGATTTTCTTTGTCCGTCTCTGAAGTCATGTTAGCAAAATAACAAGAATGTCAACATTGTCCTCCAGAGTTTCGATAAATATGCAGAGATTGTCTTTTCTTCTTAATAATGTCACTACATTTTCTTAATTTCCTGTGGCTGAGAAAAGCAGAGACCCGGCCCCGCCGCCACCAAAAAATTACCGTTCTCAGCCTCAATTCTCAACTCAAGTGCTGAGGGCGTCCTCAACTGAAAAATTTCTCAACTCGCCGCCACCAACTACATTGAGTATGTACTCAGTAGAGTAAGATTTTTTAAGTTCTCAACCCTACTGATTACATACTCAGCTGATTTTATACTCAGCTGATTTTTTTTCATTGATTTAAGCGGTTTTGTGAAATGCAAATGGAAACAAAATATACATGGTATTGTAATTGTTACGTATTAAATGAATATTATCGTCTGCTTTGTTTATTTCTAAAATGATGAAGCTTGTGGAAATTCAAACGTCAAAAGAAACGAGTTTTAATAAGAAAAGGGGCACCCATTGGACCCCAGAAGAGGAGATACTTCTAATTGAAGAAGTATTAAAGTATGAGGAAACTCTTTTCGGCAAAATGAAGGGTTCGGGTAGTAAAGGGAAGAATGGTCAAGTGAAAGAGTCGACCTGGAGATCCATCGCCGAAACTCTGAATTTGTAAGAGCTTCTACCGTATGATATACCAGTAACAGTATTTAGTTTTCTCAATTTTAAAGGAAAACAATATCTAAATTCAACCTTACCGTTCTGTTTACTTGTTTCGGTGTCTAAATTAAAGTAATCTCCCCTGATTTAAGCAAAGGTGACGTGTCATTTCGACTCATGACCTTCTGAAATCGGACTTTTCGAACCATATATTTACTATATAAATCTATTTTGTGTACGTTTATGATCATAGTATGGAAAATATACATGCTTTGGAAAACGTTTTAATGATATACTGTCTTCTGTAATCGTAACTCGAGCACTGGAAGTTCATTTAAATAAATATGTGCATGTTTATGAAAAAATCATACATGCTAAATACAATATATTTACAACAACTTCCAGTGCCTGTGGCCCATATATACGGAACTTACTGAATGGTATAACAAGTCTTTGCGTTTAAATTTTTTTATGCATAATTGACTTTTTAAATTAGAAATTACAAGAACGACAGGGACAATGAAACAATTAAAAAGAAGTTCAACAACATCAAACAGCGAGGTATAAAATCTGTTGATTAAAAGATGTTCTTTTGTTGTTCTTGCATGTTTTAGTTTATTCTGCTTATTGTAATTTTGTCACCGTTGACACGATTTCTATTTTTTATGTACTATATTTAAATTTAATTTTTTTTGTAATGAAACAAACAACCAATATTAAAAATTAACCATTTGCTGTTAAAATTATCTTCGGTAAGAACTATTTAATTCTATTTTATTATGCATTCATAACAATATACATGTTCGCTAGCAAAGGGTTTTCGGTCTACTTTGGTGTATGGGGAAAGGAGTGGACCGAAAACCCTTGGCTAGCGAAGATGAACATTATATTTAGAGTGAAAAATTGATTCGTTTGAAATACTATTATTTAAAAATGTGAAAAGAAAATACAAGGGGTAATAACAACACTAACAAAATATATTTAATGTTTTTATACATACAAATAATAAAGTTAAATGTTAAAGTTTATTTTAAGAAGATGTAATTATGTACAGTTCAAAACAAAAATAAAATAACGAATTAAATATTCTTGTTAAAAACGAATTGATACAGGCATACAGAAAATTGACATGATGCGATCTTACTGTTCTTAATTGATAAGAAATTTTTAAGAAATATATAAACTTATTGACGCAGGTAAAGAAAAAATCGATATGCTTAGAAGGCCTAAGACAGGAGGAGGTCCGGCCCCTCCTTCTTTAACAGCATCGGAGGACGCACTGATGCAAGCATTTGACGGACGGCCACATATATGCGGTCTGGTGGACGGTATCGACACTGACGCCAATGACGGTAATATGAACAACAAACTTCCAATTTTAAAATCATTTCATTACTTCACATTTACTCACATTCATTTTTTTTTATAAATCACAGGTACTTATATTCAAACGAATATATATAGGCATCGATTGAATTTCTTTTTATGATGAATATACATGTACAACTCACACAGGTAACTGAAAAACTAATAATAAAAATGTAAATCTAGAAACAACAGAAACATCAAAGGATGTGGAATCTATCACATTGGCTTCCGGAACAACATCGTCCACTTCGTCAACGTCTAAACCATCGGCCTCCACGTCGTCCTCTTTATCGGAGCGACCAACTGCTTCAAAAAAGTCAAAAAGAAAACAAGTAAAGGATGTGTTGGAAGAAGAAGAGTTAGAAAATTTAAGATTGGATAACAAGAGAATTAAGGTCGAAATTGAAAAATTGATAATTGAAAAACAAAAACTAGAAGCAGAGAAAGAGCTTATTGAAATAAAGAAAGCATTTATGGTTCGCCAGTTTGAGGAGCGATATCCTCATTCCATTGTATATACCAATACAAGTAATACATGCGTAAGTAATGAACTATAAATGTACATGACATACCAAAAGAAAAAAAACATCACGTGAACCCTTGGCTAGCAAAGGTGTTATCAAGATATAGTATGTAATGACAACAACTGATTACGGCAAAGGAAACAATTTTTCCAATAATTAGATTACTTGTGGATTTCCATATTGACTTTTTATCCGAGATACTTTATTTTATCGAATTACAGTACCATACTTTTGCTGGTTTAATTAAGACAAATTAAAGCAAAGATACTAGTATTTGAATTTGCATTGCATGTCTTTAATTACTTTTTTCAGTATACTTGCCAAACAAATGGATACTGTTTATCTGAAATAGCGAGGAATTGTAAGATTAATAAGAAGCAATTATAAGCATATTGCTGTATTTTATTGACATTTTAATTTTCGCCGGTTTACGAACAATTTCAAACACTGTTTCATTTATTACGTTTGTGAACTAATCTTGTGCTTTGTTTTGCTAAATTAAATACAACGCTGTATAAATGTAAGAAACCACAGAATCTGTAAATGACTTCATTAATAATACAGTCTCAACTTTTGATTGTTCTCTTTTAAGAAGAGGACAGGCATAGCCTACATTTGCCTGTCCACTTATCAAAAGAGAATAAACTCTTGACCTGTATGTAGTGTGCGAGTTGAGTCTAAACAGAGAGAGAGGGTTTAGAGACAATGAGAGAGAGAGAGAGAGAGAGGAGAGAGAGAGAGCTATTATTTTACTTTTCTAAATATGCTAGGGTAACTATATCTAACTATACTTGTTCATACATCTGTAGCAGGACTGTTTACGTGAAATACGTATCCACGATGTGGTTTCTAATGTTGACACCATCACCAGCTACGATGATGTTCCTGTTTCCACCGCGAAGTTGTACTTGATCTAGATCTTGCGTAGAATCTACGATGTCACCCCTGTCTATACCAATATTGTGCAAGATTGCACAGGCAATGACATATTTTGTCGCTTGATTTGGATCTGTCCTGTTTAAAATTATTGACCACAATATTTATAATTCCGGTTATATGCCGTATTTTGTTGAAAATATGCATTAATTGCAAAACATGATTAATATCAATTCATGAAATATATATTTAACAATATGAATTATTTATATGAAACAAAGATGCTTGTATTTGGATATCTAATTACAGACTTTCGTATACCTAAGCACTCCTTGAAGACAAGAAAATCTGCGTTTCAGAATTCCAAATGTCTGTTCCACCATCACCCTAGTTTTACAGAGGGATGCATTAAACCTTTGCTGGGGGGGGGGGGGGGGGGGGGGCAGTGGACGGGTTTAGGAAAGGTGTCATTAGGTACCTTTTACAAGGATAACCAGAATCTCCCAAAAGAAATCCACTATGAACGCCTGTTCGAATGACATATAAAATTATTAACTCATTCGTATAGCTTTTGAATTAACTATTCTGTATTTGCATGTATCTGAATTATATATTTTCTTAGCCTAATACCATTCTCAAACTGCTGACACAAAGCCGACTCCCGCCATATCCGACTATCGTGCACGCTACCGGGCCATTTTGCGCAAATACTTGTAATCTTATATTTGGCATCGCACACGGCCTGCAAACAAAAACTAACATTGTTCAAAACAACATGTATTTCACTGTTATTCCTTCTTCATAGTGTACTAGTAATTTTTTATAAATTGACTCTACGCTTAATTTATATGAAAATAAAATCGCATTGTCATTGTAAATATAATTGCATGTACAATACATGTAACAACGGGAAAAGCTCGTATATGTAAAATATTTTTCACTGGGGGGGGGGGGGGGGGGGGGTTACCTGTACATTCAATGAATGGAATCCTTTACGGTTGACGTAATCTGGCTCATTCTGGCTTGGCGCAATGATTCTAATAAAAGTTCCGTCAACGCACCCCAGCACATTGGGGAATCCTACATAAGAAAAATTAAATAAAGTAAGACAGGTCCGATACACGTGATTAGAAATCCAAAAGATGGAAAATATTGATTTCTAAGGCATCTGTGAACCATTGTTTATTTTTTTCTTATCATGTATTTTATAAGTTAACTTAAAGGAAATAAATATTAAACAACAAACACATTTAGGCCTACATTGATTTAAAATTGACATCTTGAGCTTATGATTTTTTATACCTTATAATATTAATTTTTACATGTACTTATGCTAACTTGACTGCCGTTATAAAATAGTTGCTTGTTTTTTTTTAATATGAAAGAGGGGAGTGAGTATGTATGGGAATAAAATCACTAGTTTATAAAGAAGAACATTATTATTAGTGCTTGTAATTTCGTAACATGTACATGTATGTGTTTGATCAAATCTTGATAGATCTGTAGGAAATCAATCATTGATAGCAGTACTTTGATTTTCATTGAAGAGTTATCTGTTCATTGCCAGTTGTCTTTCGTTATTATCAAAAGAGGAAGTACACTTAAGACGAGCATTGGGGACGAACTATAACTGATTATATCTGTGAAAGGATGCATTTTATACCTGCTACTGCCAGAAATTGTTGTTTTATTTCCCTGGCGCAATTACCCGTTGGAAAAGTGATGGAGTTTTTCAACAGATTAGTAATTATGGAATCTGTAACAGAACGGCAACATCTTCCGGTTGTTGTCCCCTACCAGTCTGTGGTATGCCCCCGTTGCCAGAAACCTAAGGCAAGTAAGTAGCTGTAGAGTGGGTGATAAGGCACAGTTCTTGACAGTGTTGTGTACAATTGATGGGGCAATAGAGTCCAAAATGTACTGAATGGTTGCGGGACGGAACCTACATCTGTCAAAAATTTCATCATCGGAATACTCTTCTAGCGGATTTAACCTGTCTCGGATGACTCTTCTTGAAATTTTAACCTCGTCTAACATTTGCCGACGTCGGCGTCGCATATGTCGTCTGTGGACAGCCATTTTTATTGCTTGAGTATTTACTTGAGATAGGTATCTAGCTATCTCAAATATTTTGAGTACGTACTCAAAATTTTTATTTGAGTACGTACTCAAATATTTGGTGGCGGTGATTTGAGGCTGAGAATAGGGAGTTGAGTATTTTCTCAGAGTTGAGGCTGAGTTTTGTACTCAACTATGTTTGGTGGCGGCGGGGCCCGTCCTCAGATGTTACCACGTATCCAATAATTATCAAGCTCTCTCAGCAGTTTCTTGTGAGGCAATATGTCAACTGCTTTTGAAAAATTCAAAATGATCATATCAGTTCGAATGATCAAGGAATTCATGACTAAGAGTAAGTAGCTGGGTTTCACAGCTTCTCTTAGCTATGAATCTATGCTGGCAGTCTACTAAAATTTGATGTTCATCTAAATGGTTAGAATTATTACTGACAGCAATATGTTCAAATAGTTTAAAAATACCACAGTGGTATGTCAATGAAACAGGTCTGCAATTTCTTGCCAAAAACTTCTTTCCTTTTTTAAATATAGGTATTACATTAGCTTGATGCCTGTCTGTAGGTACATCCCCTTGTGTAAGTGAAATGTTAAAAATGTGTGCCAAGCGTATAGCAAATTCTGTTGCATATTGTTGGAAAATGCGAGCAGATATTTGGTGTGGTCCGGTGGCTTTGCTAGGATCTTAATTGTGTAGTTATTTTCCTATGTCATTTTCAGTGATGTGTCTTGTATTGATAGATAGTTGTCATTCAGTTGTGGTAACTGTTCGTGCTCATTTTCAGGTGCAATAACTTAAGTTTCGATGTATATTGTTTGTTTTGAATTTATGTCATCAACAAGTATACCTTTAGCTCTTAAAGCTCTAAAAGGTGCTGCTTCCGAAACATCTTTTTTGATACTGCTAATGTAATTCCAAAACTTTATCTGTTTTTGCGTTGTTTATACATTTTCATCATAAAAACTAATATTTTCAAGATATGCCCAATATGCTCTGGTTGTTTCCTTTTGTAAGAGATGTTTTAAATTTGTGTCTATATTTCTTGGTATTTGAACTGTTTGTATGTTGTTTTAAAGTTTTAAAGAGAGCGTGGTTTTTTTCTAATAAGTGATTTTACTGTTTATATATGGCAGCAACTTTTTCAGGCCACCAGAGTAAAGCCAGGTGACATATTGCTATCCGTTTTCGTCCGTCCTCGTCCGTCGTGCGTCAACAATTTTACATTTTTAATTTCGTAAAAACTTCAAGTCCAATTGGTTTCATTTTTGATGCGAGGCATTTCTATGGTAAGAGGAATCTAATTGTGAAATTCATGGCTCTATCACCCCTCGGGCACCACAGGTGGGGCCAAATATGCAAAAAAAAAAGGCAGCCAAATTTTCAAAAAGCTTCTTCTCTACTCCCACACGTGAGGAAAAAACTGGTTGCATGGTTTTGATGTCCATGAAGCCCTCAACCAAATTGTGAAATTCATGACCCCTGTGTCAGGGGTTCAGGCTCTAGGGTGGGGCTAACATGGCCATATAGTTTAATGTATAGAATCCTAGAAAATCTTCTTCTCTACACCCATATATATATTTGTAATAAAATAAATGCATGATTATGATGTCAATGAAGCCCGCTACCCAAATTGTGAAATTCATTACTCTTGTGTGAGGGGTTCAGGCTTTAGGGTGGGGCCAATATGGCCATATAGTAAATCTGTATTAAATCTTAGAAAATCATCTCTACTCCCATATATATTTGTTAAAAACTAAATTCATGATTAAAATGCCCATGAATACCTGAACTAAAATGGTGAAATTTATGACCCCTGTGTGAGGGGTTCGGTCTCTAGGGTGGGGCCAATATGGCCATATAGTATAAATGTATTGAACCTTAGAAAATCTTACTCCTACACATGTTGGCAAAAAACTGAATACTAGTACATGGTTATGATGTCCACTAACTCCTCTACCAAAATTGTGAAATTCATGGCCCCTGCGTCGGGGGATCAGGACATGGGGGAGGGGGGGGGGGGGCAATATAGTGTTAATGCATATAATGTTTAAAAATCTTCTTCTCTACTGGTAACGGCTAAGACCAGTTATCGGCTAAACTGAGAGTTCGAGTTTAAAGCACGTAACAATCCAATATATTTTAATTCAGTCGTCTTATTCGAATAAAGAAAAGTAAATTTGCTTGAAAACTTTCTTGAATATGTTTTATAAATACATGAGCTTAAACGATCATTGTTTACCGCTGAGTTTACATCTTTGCACTTTCAGCTATGGGGAAAGTGACGAAATAAGTTAAAAATTGCATATGACCTCTTTGTGATACGTTATTATATCTCTTCTTTGATTTCACATATAAAATCAATACATTTAACATGTATAAACAAAAGGAATTCACAAATTTCCGACAGATTCGAAGCGCAATTGAACGCCTGATTGCATAATTATGCTTTGAATAGTCTACGATTTTGTGTATTACCGTCTGGTAATAAACGAATAATTTTATGAGTTTTGTTTATAATGTATCATGACCCCGACTACTTTAGTCTGACCCCACAAGGGGCATAATTCAAGCTATATTTAGCAGAGTATAAAATCGACATGAACACGGACTTTACTATATGTTATTATCACGAAGCCGATAACTGGTACAGTAAATCGTAAAAACTCGGCAAAATCGGGCCGCGCTAAAAAGCACAAAAAAGATGTTTTGGGTTCTAAATAATGATAAAAACTAACAGATTGATAAATAAGGAGTTCACTTTTTAAAGTATGTCAAGTTCTATCCAAAAATATCAAGAAATGAGGAATTACGAAAAGAAAACGTTAAATTTTAGCCGATAACTGGTACAGTGCTAGTATAGACCAATCCACACTTTACAAAAGTTATGTCCCTTGGCCGCCATCTTTGGGGAAAAACCCATATATTTCTCACAGTAGCCTTTGTAGTTTAGAAGGTTGTAACTTTGTCATTTGACATTGAAAAAACGTTTCCCTGGGAATTTTAATTCCCCACACATCGAAGGAATGAATCAAATTCCAAGAGATTTCTTCAGAGGACGCCCAAATATTTGGTTGCTTAAAGAAGGGAAAAGTTGCTTTTGACCTTTGGGTTGACCCCGCAAAGGGGAACAACTTTTGCAAAGTGTGGATTGGACTATTCTCACACATCTGTATGAAAAACTGACTTCATAATTATGTTAACCAGGAGGTCCTCTACTAAAATTTTAAATTTCTTGTCCCCTGGAGTATGGGTTTTGACTCTAGGGCAGGGCCAAAATGGATGTATAGGTGTTAATGCATATAATGTTTAAAAGCTATCTTTTCTCCCACACACCTGAAAGGAAAACTGAATTCATGATTTTGTAGACCAGATCTTTAAGTTTTTTTTACCAAAGTTATAGGTTTCATAGTTCTTTTTGAGATTTCAGGCAGGGAGGTGGTCGTCATTACAGATTTATTATTTTTCTACTCCAGAATGAAAACTAATTAAATGCATATATGACACTCCTCGACATGTTTGTGTATGGGTTATACGCTACTCAGGTGACCGTTAATGTCAATTGACCTCTTGTTTATTTAATATATAGTTGGTATTTTTTCAGTCATGGTGTTCAATGCATTAGATCTGAATTGATCCATCAGATCCGCTCTATTCTGATCTTGTAATAGCCATAATGTGGTTGTTTATGTTCATATTTCGTATATTCTCTGCTTTTCTCAACATTTGCATTCTTCGTTAAGATGGATTTTTCTAAGTGGTTTTTTTTTAATTTTTCTTGGATTCAGGCTATGCACTATTTATGGTCAGATATACCAGGTATTATTTTTACTTTGTTTACCAATAACAGAATGATTATGAAGTATAGTGTGTAACAATCTTTTTGTATTCTAAGGGGGCCATCGTTCTGCTTTACACCGGAATGACTGCTTTTGAAACACATTTTGTTCAAGAACAGTGTCTCACCTATTATACTCACATGCTGCTTATCCTCTTACTTTTCCTCGCTGCTGCTGGTTTTATTGCAATCTTGGTGGTTGCTGCTAAATAGGTAGTTGGAAGTGTTCGGAGGACCATATTGAGACAGTGTTGGGTTGGAATCAAACTCATTTTTAAAGCGCTAAGCATAGCTCAGCGCTTTATTGTCGTTAGACTTCTATTTCCGGTGCAAGGAATAACTGCCCTCTATGAGCAGAAATATACATCATTTAAACTGGTAAGAGATAAAGGGAACCAGTTATCTGGGTGACGGAAATGGCCGAGTAGATACGATTGGTTTGCGGGGCTTACGTACATCAGCACGGGATTCTACGCAGTGATAAAAAAAAATATTGTGCGTATTCAGAAGCTAAAATATAGAAAACAAAAATCGATTCTTTGCAAGAAAATGTCAAAAACTGTGATAAATTACTGTTCAAAAGGTATAATTTGTGATTTCAACATATCTTTCAGGCAAGTATCCATATACAAGTCGTGTTCAGCTTTAATTCACATCATCTTCAGTATGTAACATATATTTAAAGAAATCTGGCCTTCGATACTTTAAATTGATATTCATTAAACATAAACCAAAATTTCAATAAGACTCATTTCCGCCTACGCTTGCACACAGTAAATTTTCTTAGAACCAAGCTAGGTTAGCGCTTTTCAGTACTTTGATTGGGAGTTGATTTTAACCCATTTTGGGGAGTTAATTTTAATCAACTCTCCTATGCAGTTACTCTGGCATATCGGAACTGAATCAGTGTTTGGACCTAAGCACAAATCATCATCGCTGACAAGACTTAGTTCTTGAAAATTACCGATAAATTCGATGTAATGTATGCAGAAGCATTGTTTTTAAGAAAACGTATTTCTTAATACCTTGAAAATAGTCTGATTTTAAATTACTATTTTTGGCAGTCGTATGTATTCCTACGCCAGAGTTTAATATAGTCCTGTTCAACAATCAGGGGTCTCGGTAAATCTCCGACAAGAAGAGAGTCTTTAGATATTTCGAGGTCGCGACATCAAGCTATCACATGAACTGGTGTACCCATTGGCAGAGAGTATCTCTTGCTTGACGGAGATTAACGGAGACAGCCGAGCATCTGGTTGAACAGGACTATAGTTCAATATTGCTTGGATTCATACAATTTTTTGAATATTCCAAATTACTGATACATAGTTAAATATTACACAACATGATTCATACGGGGTTTTCTCGAAATTCTTATCAAGTATCAAGTACAGATTATAAACTACTTGCCAAGCAAAACATATCGTTGATTTTAAAATAAATAATAATCGATAAAATCAACTCCCGTCAGTACTTCAGTTCTTTGATTAATTCCTCGTTGTTGACACAAAGATACAGTTCTACACGAGCGAATTAAATGTTTTCAGATGTGTGTTTGCCCGAAAAGTCTTCGAATTTGCACCAAATACTTCTTCGTTCACTTCTTTAAGTCGATCAAAACTGTGAAGTCCGAAATTGGTCCGTTTTGTCACAAAATTGTAGAATGTAGTGGAAGAAAAAGCCGTGCATTTACTATAAACAATGATAAAGGCCTGCTGGTCTCTTATTTACAAAAGTTGACAATGTTTCAATTCTTCGGCCGATCACAGTTGTTGTGTTCACATAAGGCATCCGGCATATTTTACTATTTGCGCACGCACTGCGCCTTGCACTACTTTATTTACTATGCAATGACAGCCTTATGTAAATATTTAATAACATGTAGTGTGATGTAGATGACTAAAAACTGTTCTTATGCATTTGCTTTGAGAGTTAAACATTTATACAGTTACATACATAATAATCAAATTACGTTTTCTTTACATATGTGTAAGAATATTAATCGGTAGTTCAATTCGCATACAAAAAGAAAAGCTTATTCATGCCTTGCCGTCTCGACGGGGCATACGGCGCTGCAGTTGAAGCACTGTACGTGCTGTACGGAGCCTAGGTCATATCTTCTTTCACGCACAGTGTCTTTTACATGGATGGGGCATTTTGCGTGTGACAAAACAGCCGTTTTACAAGATGCCCAAGTTGCACAATGCGACGTCCTTCTCTCTACTCAGTCTCGGTTTCCACGCATGCCTCTTTCTCATCAGCTGGCAGTGACAGCTCAATTGCATGTTCAGACGGCAATGTCTTAAAATAATTATGGTCATTTGAAGTTATTTGTTTTTGCCTTCGAAAATGTGAGCCTCGATGGGACTTTTTCCTTGACTTTGCCCCCTGGAACCCCCCATGTCTTGTAGACGAGCATACGCCATGGCAGTCTTGTAGACGTAGCATAATTATATGTAATTATGCTTCCAGCAGATGTAAATTATACTTTAATTATACTAATCGTCTGCACTTGTTTACAAAACGCGTCGTATATAAGCGCTTGAAATTAAATTTGCATCTCGTAAACGTTTAACTTACGGGAGGATTTCGGAAACGATTCTTTATGTCAATCTAAAAGGTTACTTAGGTGACCGTCAAAGCCTTTGGGCTTCTTTATTTATACTATTATATATGGTGATTTTAAAAGCTATTTGTATAATGATGATGAATTAACTGCTTCACAAGTTCTCGTTTCAAAATGACATTTCAACACCACGTCAGCTTGAAAGAAGTAAATAAATGTTCTTACAAAATAGTTTTGTCTATAGTCCCGATATTCACTAAGAAAGCGATACAAATTTTAGTAGAATTTTATCAATATCCAGTTATTTCAACCAAAACATTACGTTTCTAATTGCCTGACGTCAGGCATACCTAAGGTTTGAAATTTGGGAGCTAGCAATATCAATATTTTTCATTAAAAAGATAACCGACACATGTTTGATGTGTCAACATTTAAATTCTTAATTAAAGAAAACAGTATATGGGATATTATAGGAAACAATTAGCACGAGTTATAAGGTAAAAAGGAGGTTCACCATGTACGTGTTTAACCCTGATTTAAAATTGAATGGTGGAAAAGGAGGGGGTCATCGCAACAAGTTGTTACCTATTTAGTCAGCCCGCGGGCTGACATCTTCGCTAGCAAAGGGCCTCTACTCTTTTGAAAAGAGTACAGGAGCGGATCGTAACCCTTGATTAGCGAAGATGGTACAAATGCAGCTTTATTTGAAAACAAAAACCTTTCCTATTACTTTCCTTAGTTAAAAATGACAAAAATGGCCATTTTTTTTGCATCTGAATATAACAAATACAATTTAAAATTTGACTGATTTCTCTTCCGCTTTCAAGCGTACAATTATTTGATAAATGTACATTCCTAATTCTTTTGAAATTATAATGATTTAGTTTAATTGCAAGTAATATACATGTCTTTGCAGTGGATAAGAAAAATACCGAAATTGTTAAATTAAAAATTATTTCTTATAATATAGACTAATTGATACATGCTTCAAATGGTATAATCTTGTTTACTCATGCAAACTTTTAGGAAAGCTATGACTTGTATTGCTCAAACAATTCTGATATTTCTCCAAGAAGGATAACTTGCAAGCGTTGATTAAAAATAAAACATGTACATCTTGATATTGTGTAAATAAGTAAGTGTAAATAACAAGTATTCGGTTCTTGGAATATATGAATTAATTGGGTCGAGGACTCGCTGATTACAGATACATTTGGGTAAAATAATTTTAAAGCTGCTTGGTCCGATTTTTTTGTTATTACAGTATCAATTTTTTTCCATACAAACCGTTTATCTTAGAGAGTTATGGACTTTCTCCTATTTACACGAGCAGAATCAATCTCCTGTCAAAGTTAGAAATATTCAAAGTAAATAAAAATAATTTCTGTTTGGGCAAACGAAAAACAAACCAAAGTGCATCACGGGGATTTTTAGAAAAGGAAACCGTTTGGTTTCGTCCCCCGAATGATTGGAGTTACTAGTATTCAACCCGCATGCTATGGATCGATTGTAAAGTAAGCAAATTTCAGAAATATTAGCAAACAAAACGTACACATGTTTATTTGTAATTTGTCTGATTATTTCGACCTTTATTTAATACGATGTCAAAGTCGTAATACAACCATGATACCCGCCTCGTCGTCAGGGATGAAATTTAAAATGAGGCGAAAAAACGCGGTACCCTTTTATGTCGTGTGTTTGTTAGCAAATTTTGTACGTATTTTAAAAATTTCTTCATTGAAATTTGGCATAATTGACTAGAACAAAATACTGCAAAGTCTATTATTATACATATACTAAGCATAACCATCGTTTAAAATTAAAATAAATTTTGATATAAAATCGGACGAAGCAGTTTTAATCCGTGTGTTTAATGATTGCACATATATTAATTTTAAAAATGTATACATTTAAGGTTAATATCGGTTATCAAAGAAAAACATTGCTGAAGGAATAGGGGAAAATATTATGTGCAGTCCCCTAAAATATTAATATTTCTAAATTTGAAAGGAGACTGATCCTGCTGGTGTAAATAGGGGAAAGTCAATATCATTTTAATTGGTTTGTATGGAAAATATTTTGATGTTGTATTAGCTAAAAGATTAGACAATGCCGCTTTAAAATGTTTTCAAGGATACAAACAACTACTGAGATGAACTGAAGCTTAATAGACTCTCATTTTGAAAGAAGGGGCACCTGTAATGCTAACTAGGAATTTTGACAACATTTATAGAACTGGAAGGATTGTTCTTGATGTAAAGAAAAAGGATCCTGTAGTTTAACATAAATGGCAATATCATATCGATGCAAAGATTTGTTTTAATTTGTATAAGCCACAATAAGCAATAAATTATTGCCAGGAGGTCACAATATCATTACAAAGACTTTGCTAATCGGAAAGCTGAGTAGCGGCTGACTCTTACCGAAACCAGTTTCTTCTGAGTGAAAATGATTCGGAAAAACAAAAGAAAGCTTCAGATAATCTGCACATTATCTTAAATTTGACGAGACTGAAAAAACAGTTAATACCCCTTTATCTTCTGCTCAAAGTAAAATAAGGTAACTTGCAGAAGCGTGCAAACACAAACATTCGGAAAGAATTCAAATACACATAAACAACAGAATTGGCTTTGCTGATCAAGAAGCATATCTCTACTGAATTTGTGAAAATGGTGATTCCCTTGACAGGGGCTCAGGCCTAGCGGTGGTTCTAATATGGTCATATAGTGAAATATGTTAGATTTTATATTTTCCTCTGTACTATCAAAGTTACTGAAGACAAACTTATTACATTGTTTTTATTTGGTTCATAATGTCCTGTTCTTAAATTGTGAAATTCACTGCCCATAGGGCAGAAGTTGATACAGTAACATCCTATTGTAGACCCTGAAGGGGTACATATATGGCAAATATAGCGGTATAGTTTTTTCTTTAATTTCATGTGCATTGTATGCTTGTTGAAAAAACCGTATTCAAGTTGTGTGCATTATGAATGAAACTAAATGCTTTAAAAGGTTGACCATTAAAAGCATGCAGGTTTTTTTAATTAAACCTGAAAAATCTAGCAGTTTGATGAATTGTGATAATAGTTCATTTTGATATAATATTAAAACATTGATACTCAATTGTTATTGCTGTATGACAGTGATTGTCCTGTGAAGTCACCGTGCCATTACACACTTCACCTTTCAAAGCAACCCCCCCCCCCCTTTTTAGGTCACCTGAGTCACTCGGGTGACATATTGCAATTGGTCTTCGTCCGTCATCGTGCGTTAACAATTTGTCATTTTTAACTTCTTCTTGAAAACTACCTGGCCAATCGTTACCATTTTTGGTGTGAAGCATCTCTATGGTAAGAAGACTGTAAATTGTAAAATTCATGGCTCTCCCACCCCTGGGGTGCAACGGGCGGGGCCAAATATGCAAAAAAAGCCAAAATTTAAAGAATCTTCTTCTCTACTCCCACGCATATGAGGGGAAAACTGGTTGCATGGTTATGATGTCCATGAAGCCCTCTACCAGAATTGTGAAATTTATGGCCCCTGGGTCAGGGGTTCTGGCTGTAGGGTGGGGCCAATATGGCCATATAGTAAAATTGATTTAAATCTTAGAAAATCTTCTTCTCTACCATATATATTTTTAAAAAACAAAATGCATGATAATGATGCCCATGAAGCCCTCTACCTAAATTGTGAAATTCACGACCCCTGGGTCAGGGGTTCAGGCTCTAGGGTCCCCCAATATGGCCGTATAGTAAAAATGTTTTAAATCTTAACAAGAATAAAATTCCTGGGTCCCCCGCCGGTCAAGCAGTGTACTAGTATACTGTATATGAAATTGCAATATTTTTAAACATTCAGGGCTGTTCCAGAATTAAATGTGTGGGGAGGTTGGGAGGAACATTTTTTACCCCCACCACCCATTTTTTTTTCTATTTTTCCTGTCGCAAATATATGCAATGCAAATATAAAAAATATACTACAATCTAAAAGAACTTGACCAAAGTATTAGTGGTATAAACATTTGGTATAAATTTAATGAAAATCCGTTAAAATTTGTAGGCATGAGAGCGCTTACAAAGTCACAAAGTCCCATAACTCCAACAAAAAACTTAAGCGTCTGATATGTAATTTTTCTAAAGCTACCCCCCCCCCCAAATACCAAAGTAAAGGACGTGAAATAGAAGGGGGCCTGGCCTGGGGTAGTTTTACCAGATCTGAGGAATCTCGGACTATAAAGAGCTAAGATGTTAATGTTCTGTTTTTAAAATGAACAATACACCAAGTTTATGTTAATTTATTTGCAACAAATAAGACACTATTTGGACAAGCGCCTAGTCATTATAAACACAAAGCACGAGAGATAATCCTCCTCTCTGACTTGAACAGAATTCTGTGCGTCCTGAACCGTGTTGTCCCCGACAATCGCAACTCCTTCATCCCTCCACGGCTCAAAGCTATATAATCCGACTCCCTTATGATCTCCATGACTATTCTCCATTTTGCTTTCTATTTTGTCTATAGGTTCAGTTAAAGAGTTGTCACTATCACTACTAAAGGAATTTAAGGATTGAGGAGGCCATGTTGTCTTGAGGAAAACGACGGCATATATTAAATCATGCATACATAAACTTAAGAGTTAATATGACACGAGCCAAAGCCGCTTTAAATTCATAATGCTTGTGTTATCCTTATCACTAATCTATGTGCCTTTTACATTGGTGGTGGGTTGGGTTACATTGTGGTACAGTTCTCCTTTGCTTTGCTGAAAAACAACACATGATTTGAAGTTAGTAATTAAGTGACCTACACTAAATCTACATGTAGCACCCCTTTAATTAGCTACCGATGCCAATGTCAAAAACGGTTCATGTAAAGATATTTATCTTCAATAATGAAATGTGTCTGAAGATCTAAGTCTGCTCTGAAAATTCAAGTTGGTATGTCGAATGTCAACCTCAATAAGACAGATCCGCAGCTATTTATAAGAAACAATTTTCCGGTGACATTAATCGATAATCGTTAAAATCTCTTCTGAATTTTGGACTTGTTTAACTACAAGTAGTTGGGAGATTTTGTATGATATGGACCTAATAATTAACATGGCCCCCTTAAATCAACATCATCAAATTACTGTAATTCTTTGCTTCCTTCGTGCAAATATACATGTAAAGTGTTTTGTTTTTTTTTATAATTTCTTTCTTTCGATCCAAATGCCCACAATTTGAAATGTAACATTAAAGGTTAACCTTTTCCCGCCTATTTAGTTTAAACGGCTTTTTTCAAGCAGTTTTTCTTTTAGAGAACATTTTCACCAAAGATCACAGGCATCTGACGTTATCGTGGATTCCTTATTAAACGCGAGAAATTAATACCCTTTATCTCTTTGTCGCATATCTATGGCAGTAGATGCGAATTGAGTGGTGATATTTATTAATGACAGGTGAAATGCACCGTTTTGGTTGAATCGGGTGTAAGCATAGATGTTGAATGGCCGATCGGAAGACGGAAAGGATCGCAAAATAATTTTACCGATAAGTTTCAAGCAAAACTTCCAGCTGATGTGACAGTTTGAAAAAAATCCAAGATGGTGACGATGGGTATCTTGTGGTATTATTAGATATCGGGTATTTATTTTTATTATGAGAAAAGTATATAACGCCAGGTACCTGTGCCAATAATGTGTCTATCCAATACTTATAAGTGTCATAAAGTTTGTTCTTGTTCAAAACGTCGCTCTGTATTTCCAATCAGAAAAAGATAAGAAAATTGTCAATTTTTGACCAATTTCGATTGAATTACAAAATGACGTGTGACTTCATTATACTGCTAGTGGTTGCAAAGGGATGAAATAAAAAGGTGAAAACCATAAAATTGCAACTATTCAAAAAATAAAATATAATTTAAAGGTCATATGAAACGATATCCTGACCATATTTAGTTATATACGGGAATGAGCTCATAAGTGCCTATTTTATAAGACTGACATTGTTTTTTGAATATTTTATGCAAAATGTGAGCGCCACAGTTGATCAAAATCACTTAATCGGGAAAAGGAACATTGACTTACGCGGCTTACCTCCCTTGCTTATGACGTCAGTAAGACCCAATAGCCTTATAAAGCTATGTTGTGAATACAAATATCCATGTCATTTTGCAGCATTTTAAAAGAAAAAAATACCATTTTATATAAAAACTTGTATAATTATACAACAATCAACCACGTCGGTATTTTTTCTCTGAAGAAATGAAATCGTTTGCGTTTATATTTAATAGCAAGTACGTATTCAGTTTCGAGACTGCACGGAGAATGAATGATTTTCTTCATAGATCCACATGCAAGTATAATATAATTTTAATATATTCATGTATATATGTTTTATTTCGATCTTTTTAATGAAATTGACAAATTCAAAAATAACTGGTCGTTTTTTCCCATTTGCACGTTCATGCAATTCATTAAGATTTTTTTCCTAAACAACTTATAGGCCTCGTGGTGCCTCATTCGCTTCCCGAATATATTGTTTGTTTCGCTTTCAAATTCACAAATAAGTTACCATTTAATTATTTTTAGTCTAAGAAAAATTTCTTCAAATGTTTTGATTTTGAAACGTGTACTTGTATGTGCGGTTTTTTGATTTTACAACGTGTATATGCGGTGTTTACTCACAGATCCCTTCTATCTCACTTTCTTCCGCAATTTTTTCTTTCGTTTTTTTTTTATCATTATTGATGCTTGTTCTTGATAAAAATCTGTTGATTATCTTCACATTCGTTCACAACTATTTTTATCAAACAACCGATTTATTTTACCGATACATTTCTAAATCCTTAAATGCCATATTTCCGCGATCTAATTTAATAAAACGTTAATACACGTGTACACAAAGTATTTTCTAAAGATATTGCTACATGTATATATCAATAAGTCAGAAATTTATGTTATTTCAAAAGAAAATTTAAGAATAATTTCCGGCATTTTACAGCAGCTCTTACATACAAACTATGTACACCATGCCTCAAACATTTTCATTTGCCTGCCTTATACTTTTTTATGTGACAAAATAAATAAAATCAATTAAAATGCTTAATTCCCTTTAAATATAGCTCAATCATTATACGTACCGAAGAAGAAAATGATGTTTCTATTTCAAAAGGATAAGGATAATTCATTAATCAGCTGTTAATGTTGGAGCATTTCTTTCGTTAAATTTCCACTGCAGTACGGGATCTTCATCATGATTTTACTCTGGTGAGAAGCTGATATTAGATTTATTCGTTATAACGACCAATTAAAACTAAGTCATCTGTAGGCTACTACGAAATCAAATGATCTCATTTGAAAAGAAAAAGATATTAGATTTATTCATTATAACGACCAATTAAAACTAAGTCATTTGTAGGCTACTACGAAATCAAATGATCTCATTTGAAAAGAAAGACACGTTCATATATGCAAAAATTACTAAAATTTAATCGATAAACTACTGTAAAATTACACTAGTTTTGATGCATTGTTTACATCGGTGGGTCTGTGTGATGTCATAAATCCACAAAATCAAGAACACTAAGCGGGGAAGAATTTTTTCAGGTGCTCAGTTTTCACGGTTATTTCTCAGTAATGCAAAGGCAAAAAAATGTTACATCACGTATTTTAACATTTGTTTATTCCAAGCTTTATATTTATGAAAGGAAATCATAGTGTTAAAAATCGTTTCATATGACCTTTAATGCAACTGAGACACTAAAAAATTGCGTAAATTGGGGCCAAATTTGAGTGGAATTATATTATTTTATAGTACTTTGGTTGCTTTGAAGAGAAATGAAGAAATTTAAAAACCTGCTCAATGCAACTTAGAGATTGGATAATCACCTATAAACACTCCATTACTTTTAAAAAAAAATTATATCTTTACAGAAACACATCAAGTTTCTGAATTGAAATGTTATCTTTCATACTAGTTTTACTGTAATGAACCGTTGTCAAGTCGTACCTAAAATTATGTTAACATGTCGTTATTATACCCCCGCTCCGAAGGAGAGGGGGTATACTGTTTTACCCTTGTGTGTCTGTCTGTCTGTCCGTCCGTAACAAAAACTTCTGTCGCATTTATCTCAGCAACTATTTATCGCAGATGCTTGAAATTTTTACACTGACAGTGTTTGTTAAGGCATGCCATGTCGTGGGATATATTTTTGTACCAATCGGACGTCAACTTCCTGTTTTAAATGAGTACTTTGTTTATTTTAGCCAAAATTTTCAAACAAATTTTCCTCAAAGATTTCTCAGCAGCTATTTATCGCAGATGCTTGAAATTTTAACAATCTAATTGTTTAGGCATGCCATAGCCTGGGATATATATCTGTACCAATCGGATGCCAGCTTTCTGTTTAATGTCGACTTTGCTTAATTTGCATATTCACATCAGAGCGGGGGTATCACTAGTGAGCATTGGCTTACAGATATCTTGTTTAACGCTATCTTTAAGTTTTTCCCAATTGACTTGAAGTTTAATACATAGGGTTCGTCTTTTTTCTTAGCCTAAAAAGTAAACGAAATTTGAGTTTGATAAAGAATAGTGCAATTTTTTTCTCGGAGTCTTACCCGTAAGCTGAAGTGAACACAAATTCCATCGCACAGCAGCAATGCTACATCTTGCTGTCTCTTTTTCATTTTTCAAATTTCATTTGATCACTAGAAATGTATTTCTTAAGCGTTGTAAATAATAACAAGTGAAAAGCTGAAGACAGCAAACTGGACTTTTTTATGTGAACTGTATCCATAATTCATGTCAACCCTGAATTCATAAACACTACCTACTGTATCCAGAGAACTGTACCCGTATGAAATATTTTGCCAAAAAATGAATAAGTTCAAAAGCTGGTATATTTTTCATAAATTTAATATCAGAAATCAAAATCCTAGCAATATGCACACTTCTGATATATGTACAATTGATCTGCAAAAGAACAACATCCTATCTTGAAAACTGTAGGAGTAGTTATCCGTACAGTGAGGGTACCTTTGGCACCCGCACGCCATTTCACCCTTTCAATAACCGGATTTTTTCGTCGGAAAATCCGGTTAAAAAAAGAAAAATAGAATTTAACCAATATCGTGACCATGCCCCTTTAAATGTACCAGATGGCCGTACTTCCCCTTTAACCAAATAGCCATAGGGTGTTTTGTATTGGACCATGTTTATATTTTATCAGGATTTTTTAATCCGCATCAGAGATCTTGTAATATTTTTACTCTCATGTCGGTCCTTTAAGAAATGTTGTAAAAACAACGAGTGTGTCTAGGTTACTTGTGATTTCCATAAACATGATCTAGCCGCGCAGAGGCTCAAGAATTACCAGTTGGTCAAGTTGGGACAAATGTTCACATCTTTAGTGTAATATGAGCTTTCCTCGTCTTGTCAGCAACTTTCTTGAAAACCTTGATTACAAATATTTCATCATAACACAATTGAAACAATATTTTTTATTGAATGATTGCATGATTAATTGCTGGGCATTTGTTTCTTTAGCAGTCGAAAAACCAAGGAGAGTACACATAAGTAAGATCGGCACTTCAAGTGCCATTTAATCGTAAGGGTACTTTATCGTGTCATTTATAAACTAGAGTATCCTGGTCATTTATCGTGTCAGTACATACCTCGACAGAAAAAGACGATTTAAATGTTACAGTTGGGCTTAAAGACTTCTCTTATTTCCGTACAAATGCTTAAAAGTAGGTTGCTTTCTGTTTCTGTATGCATATATTTTAAGCAATAGAATTTCTCTTAAGAACTGTTCCAGGTGATCCACCTCATATTTTCAAATATGATTTGTTCAGCAATAAACTATTATTTAGTACTAAAAATCATTTATGTTAACTTTTAAAATTTGAATTTGTTTCTATCTTTATATAATGGTTTTGTTTTCAAGGATATTTATATATAATCTAAAAATTACTATCATATGACCATTAAGCTGTCGCATTGTATTTCATTGAATTTTGTAGTGGTATGATAGTGTATGAACATCATTAAATACGAATCAGATCATCTATTCAAATGAGCTTTTGTGATCTTGAATTAAAGGGTTTATTTTTTATTAGCCATTTCATTTAGAAAGGGCCGCAGGTCTTGTGTTACGGGGAGATATTACAAAAAAAAAGAATGAAAATAGTATTGTTGAGCAAAATTTCGTTTGGGAAACCCAATAACCAACCTTGATATCCAAACGTTAAAATTACCTACCTGACATTTGCTAGATTTATGTTTATTCAAATCATATTGTTAATCATTTATACCCGACTTTGAAATGCCGTCTATTTTTATTTTTTAGGTGTGAAATCTAGCAACTTTTAATTATAGGCCAGGTCAAGAACTCAGATAATCAGTTTTTTTCTAAATGAATTAACATTTTCACTTGATTTACTTTGTTTATATTCATGTATATCTGTGATTAAGAACGTAATGTTACACTAATTGGCTTTTGATGAGATTTGAATGATTTTCTATATATATTTCAATTTAAAAGAATTTACACCCCACACTCATTGGGTTCCAAACCCTACCCCTTTGGAATCATGATTTGAACAAACTTGAATCTACACAACATGTACATGTATCTGAGGATATTCCACACAAGTTTCGGCTTTTATGGCTAAATATATGGTTTTTGAAAAGGTTTTTGAAAATCACAGGAAATTTTAAATTATTATGTTATTTATTCCCTTTGAAGGACATGGCCCCTCATTTTAACAAACCTGAATTTCCTTTACCCCATAATGATTTATGCCAAGTTTGGTTGACACTGTCACAGTGGTTCAGGAGGGGAAGTTAAAGATGTTAACAAAATAATATAATAAAGCTTATAAAAATGGGTTTCTAACCCTTTTTAAGTATTACTTGCTATCGATCATATAAATTAACATGTAAGTGATTTAAACGTGCTCGACTGTTTTGCTTTTGCGTCATCCACCCCTTCCTAATCGTAACATTTTAACATGTTAACTGAATTTTTTAATTTTGCGTTTTCTGAAATGAAATAAAATCCAGTAAACCCTTTACAATTAATCATTATCATCAATAAACTGTTTTACAATTGTTCTATTATTAGGGAAAACGCATTTGGGAGACGCAAGAAGACAAAGAAAAGGACAACAAAACAAAATATGAGAAGTTCCCAACATTTACTTTTCATTAATACAGATATTATTAGAGGCATTAAACCGACATGGGATTTTCCAATATATAAAATATATTTATTCTTTTGGCACATAAGACAAGAAAATCACAATAAAGGGTACACGCATGTAAACTTTGTAAAAAGAAATTAGAAAACCAAACATATATTTCAAAGCATCTAAAAATGTCACTTGTAAATACATGTGTATAATAAAACAATACATTTTAATAAGCGCACAATATATTCAGAAACATTCATAAACACTTTTATGCAATTGCATGATGAGAGCACATGGCAAATGAAATTAAATATATGTATAAAAAAAAATAAATGTTCATGTATATCAATGAATACAAAACGTACATACAATGTATATATATTGACGTCGCGCAGGGTGTTGGTGTTAATTTCGGTAACGTAAAAAAACGTCAAAAACGTCATTTCACTCGTCATTATCATAGCGTAATGATACATTTCATTAACCACAACATACAAATAAATTAAAAAATAAGACCTTTAAATTGATTTTTTTTCCACATGTAAGATATTTTATATTTCAAAACTGTTATATAAATAAATATTTGTAAGAAATATCAATGTTCAAGAGCATGTGATTCGCTCACAGCTTTCAATTCTTATTCCTAAATTCTTAAATGAACTTCCTCTGAAATTAGTCATATATTATAAAGAATAGCTCTTGATTAAAAAATGATATACGAAACTTCTTCATTCCCGAGTCTGTTCTACCCTTCTATGTTTCCTTTTTTCTTCATTAATGTTAATTCGTAGTGTAGCAGTCAAAGATCCTGTTGAAATAATCAAAATACATGTTCATCGTCACATTACGTTTAACGTCATTGCGTCATTTTACATGTACTCATGTCGTCTATATCTTATTCGTAAAAATAAATTAATTCGACCGGTTAAGTTCAAATATTTATCATCAATTTTGTCTTTAAGTTATTATTCCTATATTTTATTATTATTATTTTTATTCTTTGGTACCTTCTTCACAAAATAATTTGTAGTTATTTATAATTTTCTCTAGAACTGTTTTTATGAAGAAAAAAACCCCGCACACATACTGCATGCCGTAACGTTTAAGTCCTTGCGTCATTTTACGTACCCGTGACATATAATGTTGACATCATTTTTTTTCTAAAAATCAATTATTTTTATTCGCAATGCTTGTATATTTGGCATCAAATTATTTGGGAGAAAAAGCACATTCCTAACTGCGATTCAGTTTTGTGAATTTTCTGCGCGACTTTTTAAAAGAAGTGTCTAAGTTACTTTCTCTTTCATTGCTTATGTAGTTTAATGTGTTTTTATGAAAGTGTGACATTTCATGTTGACATTCTAAAATGTTTCTATTAAGAAAATTTGCAGACACATTTGCTTCTTTTTAATGGCTATACAACCTATGAAAATGCACATTCTAAAATGATTTCTATTATTATGAAATATAGCCAACTTTTTTTTTAATGGGCTTGATACTTATGATCGCCATGCTACGCATAACGTTCGACTGTGAAATGTATCTCTTGTGACACGTGTCTTGAATAAACTCTAGCATAACGAAAAAATTTTTTTATCATTGAAAATTAAATTATTATAAAATATATATTACGAAAATTTTACACAGAAACAATTTCTCTTTATTAAAAAAGTCATATATTTAAAAAAAAAACGTCAATAGATCATTGCAAGTTCCTGAATCACAATTTATATTTTGGCAATTAACTCATCTTGCCCTGGCCATTTTCGAGGATTTTTTACGCATCTACAACTCCATTCTGGGAATTCTTTGATCCGGCGTCGATTCCTGGCATTGATTACGTCAAAAACGTTATGACGTATATCTGTTACATTATCAAAATAATTAGTCCACCAAAAATTTCACTCCCAAAATGAAAGTTCACCGAGATAATGTAGTTTATTTGAGATATGTGCCCAAAAAGTGTTACCTATCTACATGCCATTTCTAGAAAAATTTTCAGGTTTAAACACCGATTTATGAAATATAAAAAAAATTCCTACATTTTATTACATGTTTTGTTGAAGTCCGTATACATTCGAACAGATCGGTATATAAAATTACATATGTCCAAATTTTTGTTTTTTAAAAAATACTCAAATACTGTGCGCGCACCCTGAAAGGACATTTTAACACCAACACCGTGCGCGACGTCATTGCAATTGTTATATCCGTTATTGCACCATTACACCTAACGTGATCGAGATCAGCTAACGTTACACCTCTCGCTATTCAAACATCATTGGTCTAATGTAAAAGGATTACCCCTGGGTTGATGACGTACTTCCGTGCATCCCACTGAGATGGGCTCGATTACTTCAACAACCTCTGTACAACTGCTTCTGCGGAGAACCTTCACATAGCGATACACTTCCCGACAAGTTGCGCGTGCGCAGTTAGGTCTATGTAGGCTGCATCTGCATGCGCACTTGGCTTCCATTAATTCACGAGGAACGCGATTTTCATCGATGTTCTTTCGATAGTACCACGGACACGATGCCGATTCGGCCAGAGTTATATGGTAGTTATTTCTAGAAGACGAGCTCATTTCTTCACATGTTGTTTTCTCGGAATGGTTGACGTATTGTATATTTATAAAATTTGCGTCAATTGAGTATAGTGTTCCAAGTCCAGGTCGAATTCCATGCGTATTTGGCAAAATGTATCTGCTTTCTTGGTAAATGTCCTTTTCATTCTTCGAATACCCTAGAGTTAATGGCAGGTTACATCTTATTACCATGGCCATCATTGGACAAAGATAATTCAGTGTCTGAAAAAATATATTTGAACGTTATTTCATGTAAAAATAATGAATTAACATAATTAAGTCACGATACTGTACAAAAACTGAAACAGCCTTTCAACAGTATATCAATCTTTTCTAGTAATCAACATGACACTATCTTTTTTATTATTGACGCTGGTCTTAAATGCAATATGAGCTGATTATGAAGGCACAGCTTAAAGTCAAATAAACATTATTGACAATGATATCAAATTTCGTTGTCTTATTCAAATGGCTCTACAGTGTATCGCATTTACAAAGGAGCGGTTATGAATTGAAAAAAATGAAACGGAAAATAAAATTTAAATTAAGGATCATAAATAAATTCATATTAAAACCTACCATTAAAATGAACAGTTTGAGATTCATTGCAGAATATTTGCAGTCTTTCGGAAGAGAACAAATTAATGATGAAAACGTTACATACATGAATCAATAATTTATACACAAAATCTTGTAAATTTCACTTGGGCTAAAAATAGAGAAAAGAATTTATGAATGAAATGTTCTTAGGCAGGAAGGCATTGGGTTAAATTTACTGTCCAGTGTGTCAGCTTGTTCTTGCCTAGCTAACGTTTTAAGGTTATTCCCGAAAAAAATTCTACACTCTGTTATGAATGAAATGTGGGGATCCTCAGGTATTTAAAAAAATCCTTTTGTTTAGTAGATGTATTAAACGGCGGCAAAGGAGCGGTGGATGATTAAAAATTGTCTACTTCCTTCTTTGGCGGTAGTGATAATTGAAAAGAGTTGAACTTTCACATACAGCTGTACATAACATCTTGATGAATATCGATAATATCAGATCAATTTAATTTCACAATGAAAAAGAATTCCTGGTGCCATTTTTTGTTCTTATGATAAAAAAATGAGAATATTATTTGTCATAAAGGACAACACACACTAAGGAATTTATTATGTAATTTTTTGGTTTTTTTTTTTATTTATTTTTTTTTATTTGTAAACTGTGCAAAAAAACAAATTACATACAACAAAAACGTTTATATTTTGAGTTTAATTTTGTTCATTTTCTTTGGAGTACATGTCATTTCAATCATCCAAGGAAACAAATTCGAGAAAATGAAAACCGACTATTTGTTAATACAAATTTATGATAAGAGAGAAACAAATATATATGCAAAAACAATTTTCAACTGTTTAACTTAAATTTAATTTTGTTTTCATAAAATGTTCATTTTGATTGTAATTTTTTTTTTGTTTTTTTTTTTTGGTTTTTTTAATTTAGATATTTTATTGACCCAGACAACTTCAACATTTATTTGATGTCAGGGTTGGGAGGCACTGAAGTCATCAAATTTACAATATTATTGTGAAAAAAGCTGTACATAGGACATTTTTTCATATACACACACACATTCATCCAGTGTTTATGGTTGTGTACACAGAGTAACTATATATACTAAGATTGTTCGAGTTTAAAACAAAAGAAAAAAAAGAAGAAGTGGAAAAATATAGAGTATCCCAAGTCTAATTTTAAAAAACAGAGGACACTTATTGAAGGGAAGAGAAAATATCCCATCGTTTATAAAAGTTGTCTTCATTGTTATTTTTTTATACATATAATGTTCTAAATTTCTATAATACAGTATTTCTCTCTTTAAGCCTTCGAAAGAAGGTAATATTTTGTTATTTCTTTTCTTATAGATATGGCGTTTTACTAAAATGACCATTAGATTGATTATATTTTTGTGTTTTGACAGTTTACCAAACAAAATATCAATAAAATTGGCATCAATCATCGTATTAGTTTGGTCATTAATCCAGTCAAAAAAAGAATTCCATAGTTCTTCAACATATGTACACCCCCAAAATAAATGGGACAAGTTTTCAGGATAAAGGTCACAAAAAGAGCATAAAACAGATTGCACAATTCCAATTCTTTTCAAAAATACATTTGTAGTTAAAATTCTGTATACAATTCTGTATTGAAACCATTGAATTTGTCCATCTTTGGATTGTAAAGTTTTACCCTGTAGGTAATTTTAACATGTTTTCCTGTGACAACGAATGCATGTTAGGCTAACTACCCCAAGAATTCATGCATCCCGAGATCATTGTGTATTGCAGAAAAGTGTCCTTTAAATTATCAAGTACGCACATTGTATTATTATGTTTTTTTAAAGGGTTGGGGGGAGAGACCTCCATGTTTTCATAAAATCTGACAAGGAAAAAGATAAAAGGAAAAAAATATAAAAAAAAAATCTTCAAACCCCAATTTCCAAAATTGCTGTTAGAGATCGTTTCTTAAAAACTTTAATTATACATTTATATCACCTCTTGCATACAAAACACCTTTTAGAGAAATGTGTGAGGGAAGCGGGTAGCGCCACTTTCTTTTTTCCGATCATACATGTCAATAAGTGACAATAATTTTAGATACTAAATTATAGTTCTTGTACGGAAATTATATCATCTTATTTCTTTTACATTTACATTTAAATTTCTTGTTAAAGTGGCAATGTAAGATAGTATATATTAAAAGTACGTAAAGGTACTTAGTTTGCGTTAAAGATTGCTTTCAAAATTAACAATGCGTATGCAAAAGGTATCAATAAAATATTGAGAAATAAAGCAAATGACAATATTTTTAATCACTATGGTAATTGATTTAAGCACACACAAGAATATTGCTGAAAATGCGTTACTAAAATTGCAACAAATACTTTAGGATTTTCAACTTTCAAAATCGGATGTTATCCAGCTTTCCATGGGTGATTAGGCTTCTAATTTTTCAAGAAAAACGCAAACGATATGGTACAATATTGCAAAACAAATAATGGATCACCCTTCTAATTTTTGTTTTTAAAACATCGTACATTTTATCTTGACTATTTGACTAAATTATATAGCAATTATCGAATAAGGAATTTAAAAAAAAACATAAGATAATGACACTGAAACATTAGATTTTATTTTAAAGATAAATTATGATCATTTAAGATTTTGAATATGAATATAAGTTCGCACCAATACCGCTAAAAATATATGGATTCTGAAAAGAATTGTGGGTAGGATCGGGGTTGGAAAGGTGAGAGTATTTTTCACTTTTTTATCCGTTCTATTACAAGATATCTACACTCCTTATTTGTACGTTGTAAATTTAGTTCAAACCATAATGTACTTCAGGCGTTGCATGTGGCTGAATATATAATAGAAATAATATAAAGGAGATATGAAACACGTAAATGGCACAACGTCATGAATAGACACGTGTATTATTTATCTAAAAGTTATGCACCGGTACGCAAAGTTCGTCCGGAAAGGGAACTTTAAATTTCTCGATAACTTATGTTCTTCCGCAAAAAAAAAAGTGTTCTTTTCTTACAAATTCTTTTACTCGAATATTAAATCCGGTTCAATGGAGATTAAAGGGCGGAGATCCAATCAGTTTGTTTCTATTTTCCAGTCCATTTGGTGCATTATTATTGAATACCTAGTTTATTTTAATTTCTCGCACAATACGACCTTTCATGTTAACATAATTATTTTACTACCATGCACTGCCTCTTCTTTTTTTATTTACTACATACTTTTTGTCAACTCAGCTTTGATATATATAATATTTTTACATGTTTTCTATATAGTATTAAATGATTTCAATTGATTAAATACGTGTTCAGCATGAAAGACACCAATAACAAACACAAATACTGATAGACAAAAATTGTTTGGGAATTCATGACATTGTCGATATCCAATCCGTTCAATACACGACTTTGGTGTGTTATCCAAACTAACCCAAGTAGATTTAAATAAAACGGCTTCCTCTAGATTTAATAGGTTTAAAGTTCAATATAAGAACATTTATTAAATACCTATATATCCAATGAGAAAAGGAGTATCAATAAATTATATGCACGTTTTAAAAAGAGTCTTTCAAGAGAAACGGAATATACTTTACGGCCGTCCATGTATTTTTATTACACAAACACTAAAAAAAGATATTGATGAAGCGATGAACTTGAACGCTTGTAAATGTCATATCATCACAGAGCGATTTTGAACACGTAGCAGGTTTTTCTAAATTGAAAATGCTGTATAGATCTCAAATTAAGACACGTCAGAACAGACCCTTTAAATATTAACATGAATTTATGATCCGAATCATAACATCCAATGCAATTCTGGCTATGGTAATATGCAAACCACTAGAAGCTTTCATCAACCTATCAAACTTTTAACTACCGTTTCCTTTTTTTCAAGTTACATGTAGGTTATTCTAATTAAAGTTGAGTTTGAGAAATGAAATGTATTTCCGCTAAAAAAAAAAAAAAACCCAAACAAACAAAAAAAACAAGAGAATAATATAATAATTATATTTTATTTATGATCATTAACTGAAGGAAATCCCGGGGGATGTGGTGACACATTGATACATGTTTTTGGAGAAGAAATATAAGGCAGTCACTTTTTAAAAAAGAAATTGAATCAAATTGACGAATTTTAGAAACATAGCTAATTTTCAAAATTTGGCCGATCCCGATTTGAAACAAACTGATCCCGATCTAAATTGATAATAATTGAAAATCAACAATATTTCTTCGTGTGCAGACAAGAAATCAATTGAATTTTTAATTGTTCTCCTAATTAACAAACTGAATTACAACGAAACATCCTTTTTGGGGGCGCGAAATTGTTATATATTTGAATTTTCTGTCATTCAAGTCGGGATCGGTTTAATTTCGATCGGCTGTGGTTTTATTTTGAAAATTTGCCATATCTCTAAAATTTCGCCAATTTGATTCAATTTCTTTTTTTAAAATGATTGCCTTTCATTTCCTTTCTATAGAACACGTGTCTTTAATTAAAAAAATTACCCATAGGTTTGAAAAATATTATCAAAAGAATTTTTTTTTCATAAATATTTTTTATTAAAATAAATAAAAATAAAACGTTTTATTGACATTACAGGACTTGACTTTATAGATATTTATATAATGCATTTATTCACATCAAATTTTAAATTCTACAGTGCGTAACTTGCAACTAAAATAGATTTTCTACTTTTTCGTTAAAAATAAAAAAAAAATCGTATAAAAAATCAAGATGGAATAACACATCATCACAAAACGACATTTCGTTTTATTAAAAGGATTTTATGGACTGAATCATGAAACTTTAATATACTCCATAGCCGAGTGGATAAAGTGTCGGACTTGTGATCCGTACAGTTTATTTATCATTATATTTTTCATTATCAAAAAAATTCCTGTTAATTTGAGTGACTTTTTCCAGGTGTGTTATTCCACCGTAAGGGCATATATCCTTCTGTGAACAACGCAATCTTGCTTCAGAAATGATACTCTAACGATCCATAAAATAAAATTTTGGTGTAGCATTCCACATTTGTCTCAGGGACAATACAAAATCAGAATTTTTTTTTACATTTAATTTAAAATTTGTTTGTAAATAATACAAATGTACATGTATGTGCATTATATGATTATGTAAATAAATACCAAATTACTACTTGATAACTTTTTTCTTCTTTTTATAAACAAACAAATCGCAATTAAAATATTTAAACCCATTTGTGTTTTGAAGCATATAATGCTTATTTTTTTATATTGTCGACAGACTAGAATAGCTTTCAACCCAGGTGAGCTGAAATAATGTCATAAATTCAGACTTCTTTTTAAAACCACGTCATTTTTATGAATAGAATGACATCGGGTTTACTAGTATAATAGAAAATCAACCCGAATAGTCCTCCATATGTACTTGTTATCATGTCCGCCGGTGTAACTCCCGCCAGGTCCCTATGGAAAAAGGTCCTCCTTGTCGGAGACTCTCTCACACAGGTACAGTGTATGGCTACCTGCAATTCATATCGCAAATTTGATATGTTAAGATTTTTTGAAAGGTCAAAAACGTGTCGAAAAGAATTATTGGTAGCATAAGTTTCATAACAATTATAATAAATCATCGTAAAATTTGTAAAAGAAAATAGTTTCTATACAAAACCGAAGCCATAAAGTCAGAAAGGTTTGATTAATCGAACCGAATCTATAAAGTCTTGAAAGGTTAATTTGTTGAGTTTTAATAAAAATTTAAATAAGGAAATGTGAAGTAAAATGAAAGTAAAACTAATTGAAATGTACGAAGCGTAGAGGATGCCATAAATGAATAATGTTTGTTTTTTGTTGTAGTTTGGATTTTCAAAGGATGGTTCGTATGCAGCGCTTTTAGCCGATCACTTGCAAAGGTGAAATATTAAGAACCATTCAAATGCATTAATTGATACACGATTGTAAAAAGAAAATGAATTTCTATAGTCTGTCCCAGGTTATTGCTTCCATCGCTTTTTGATGATTTTTAATAAAATTACACATACCTGTGAAAGAAATACAGTTGAAATTGTTAAAAGGGAATATATCCAAGATATCTTCATTGATCAAATATCCTTTTCCACTCAGAAAAATTCACAGGAACGAAAACAGATTCCTTACGGAGATTTATAATGGGGAATGTTTACATCTTTTCTCCATTCGGAATACACTCGGAATACATCGCGCAATTTTTTAACGTTATCACCCGCTGTTGCAATGCAAAATCTCCGTAGACTTCCAATTTCGGAATGTGTATTGAAACCTGAAGCGGTAGAGGGGGCGTTTCAAAACAGATAATCTGGACATTTTTTATATTAGTGGATGAACGTAGTTTGAGCACAAAGGTATTTACTATTATTGAAATATCAAGCAAAAAGTGGTGGAAACAAAAACTCGGGACAGAGTATAGTTTATTAAACCAATATTTATGTTTAACAGCGTAATAATAATTTAATGTTAGCGAGAATAACACAAAAATTATCACTAACCAATTTTTCAGTCAACGATGGGTTTTTTACTTTTGTTTTGCTTCACTATTTCGTTTGAGACATTTTTACCTTTTTATTTAATATGTTACTTACATCCGTAAGTTAATTTGATTAGCTCTTGTTCTTTCAGAAAATGTGACGTCATAACTCGCGGCTTTTCAGGTTACAATACAAGATGGTGTAGGGTTATATTACCCGATATTTTAAAAGAATTCGACCCAGAAGATATTGCATTTGCTACCATATTTCTTGGAGCCAACGATTCTAACTTACCAGAGAACACAGTTCAACACGTCCCACTGCCTCGATACAAACAGGATTTAAAGGATATGGTTGAAATGATGATGGTACATATGCATTTTAATGTAATGTTTATCATCATAGTTCACTTGCTTCTTTATCTGAGTCCATCCTGTCAGTAATACAACAAAAAATGTCTTATGTGGGGCAGTATTAAGGTCGTTTAGCATAACTTATTGTGTACTTCGAATTATCGAAATAAACAATTAAACCAACTTGAAGTATAATAATATTATAAATGTTTTCTTACCCGAAATTGTTACCTAAAAGCGTAGCACAATAAATTATATTTAGGTCGTTTACTACAAATCTTAAATTTATCAGTTCGAATTCCGCTGGGCCAGGCCTGTAATAATTTTTTTTCCTTTCCAAAAGAATTTTAAACATAATTTTTGGTCAAATATTGTAAAATTTTAAACCGCGATGAAAGTATTTTGATCACAATGTTTTTTTATCCACATTAATGTTGACAGAACCCATACCAACTTAATAAACTAGATAATTCATCTAACTGCCGTTTTAGTTTACGAAACATTTACTTTGTAGTTCATTAATCTATTTTGGTTGAGGTTTCTTCTTCAAATAGATTTTTTCACTGCAGGATTTTGGTATTCCAAAGGACAAAATTGTTTTGATAGCTCCACCTGCCTGTGATGAAAAGGCTTGGAAGAAATTTTGCTTAGATAACGGTAATTTTTCCAGTATAACAATTTGTTTTGAATGCATTAAATTTGTTTTGCTGCAAATGAGATTAAATCATTACAATGATTTCTTTTAAGACACAACACATGTAAATGTATGTAGTTTGTCCTTCTTAACAGCAGTTAACATCTCTCTCTCTCTCTCTCTCTCTCTCTCTCTCTCTCTCTCTCTCTCTCTCTCTCTCTCGTAGAAAATAACTTCTGACCCAAATAATTACACCTTCGTTACTTTTATATGCAACAATGTACCTAAACATTTTTGTTTTTGATGAGCATAATCATCAATTTTTCAGATAAGGTCTTTACAAAATGCAACCTTACCGCGGGGAAGTATGCAGATGCCTGTTTAGATGCGGCGAGAGAATGCGGCACCAAGTCTGTAGATTTCTACGGCAGCATCATGAAGCTTGAAGTAAGATATCACACTGAATAGCCGAACAATGGTATAGACTACTTGCAAATGAATTTTCAAAAATACGACCTCTAATAGGCTAGCTATTTTCTTTCCATACAGTATCATAGCAACCCGTCGCTTTCGGACACGCACAGTGATTCCCAAATCATCAAAAATGCAACCTTTTTATAGGCCTGCAGCTACCTTTTTATCGCGCAGATCAAGAAAATTTTTGTACAATGTAAGAATGGGGGGGGGGGTTCTTATTTTTGGTAATTTTAATATGTGAATTAAACAAGTGTGTTTTTTCCAGGAGGGAGGGGTACGGACCCCGACCCCCTATAGATCCGTGCATGTCTTTAAGGCAAATGAGTAATAGCTGCAGAACTGCAACTCCAAATGATAAATTCTACATCATATCTAAATTCCATATTAAAGATCATCAATCGATATTTTCCCCATAGAGTTATGCAATTAAGCACTTGGATATTTTTCCTCCAACAGAATTGGCAGGAGACATTGTCTGACGGCCTTCACCTTTCAATGGTAGGATCGCACCTGCTCTTCGACCTGTTGAAGCCAGTCGTGGACCAGCTAACCTCTGAGCTTCCCATGATTTATCCGGACTGGAAAGATGTGGATGTTGACAACCTGGAAAACAGTCTAAAACCTTGAATATTGTAATTAAATATCATTAAATATTTTATAATTGTTTTATAGAATGTTGATTATATTTTGTTCCCGGCGTATGAATGATGGAAATGGGTAGGGAACACTTAGTTAGCCAGGTAGAAAATAATTATCTTAATTTGTATGATGTGAGAGAATGGCGTACACAGAAAATGATGTTGCGATACATGTATAATCGATTTTTAAAAACCATTTCATTTTCAAAAGCATCCAATTGTTTTTATGCTCATTTGGCATTCAATAGAAAACGCGCATCAAAATGAGAATAGGAATGCATTATCATACTGTTTTGAGATGAAATAATTGATAATGGTTTGTATACTTCGACTAAAATATAAGATGTTAAAACTTTTTCTGTCCTCAAGCACTTGTGATAGAAGTTGTTAGTGTTCATGATCTTAGATTAACGGCATGTCATTTTGTATTTGAACTAATGGGTGGTAGTAAATTCAAAATTTTCAATATAATATGAAGTCACAAAATATTACAGCTCATTTTCGAAAAAAAAAAGTGTACCGGTAGTTATGAATTTTGATGATTGTCATTTTGAACTTACAGTAACGATTAAAACATGGTACATTTGTTATCCCCCGAATGAATAATATACACATGTATTCAACTTCCATTATTAAACCTCTTAAACTAACAGTATGGGCCATGAATTTAGTCATTACAAATAAGATTAACTTGATCGAAATAAAAAAAAAAGTGAAGGAAATGAGGCCAGTTATTCAAAATATGACATTGTTTTAGGACATCCTTGGAGTAAGTTCTCGATCGAACATGTAGTTCACAGTTTTAAAGTTAGTGAACTTAAGAGCTCAATCTGATAAAATTTTAAAACGGATGAACTACATGTACAGTGTTGAACAAAGAGTCCCAGATGATGTATACATGTACATATAATTATGTTCCCTCATTATGATCTTTCTAGCATAATATGTATCTAGTTGCAGACTTGTAGCTCTACAGGGGGTTGACGGAGCTGGAAAATGTTTACATAGCTAAAGAAATCGGAAACAAAATTTATATGAAACAAAAATATATTACTTGGCTTCTCACAGTATACCCTATTCATTAATATTGTCTCAAATGATTTAAGAATTCGATTTTTAGCAATATATTTATGTCAAACTTTGACTGCGGCTTTCTTAATTAAAAATCCTACGAACTGCGTGATACTGAGTCCAAATATTATGCCTTCGCTAGCCAACCTCAAAAAACTTTGGCTTTATATATACATTCTTAACCAATATAAAGGTATGAATAGTCCGGTTTTGTAAAACAATGCATTTGGCAAAAATCAGCAGGAGGTACTTAGTACAGAAATGTTGAGAGTAAACTATCAATAGTTAAAGCCCCTCCCTTTA
This sequence comes from Magallana angulata, assembly GCF_025612915.1. Taxonomy (NCBI): domain Eukaryota; kingdom Metazoa; phylum Mollusca; class Bivalvia; order Ostreida; family Ostreidae; genus Magallana; species Magallana angulata. Next base: position 39,505,027 of record NC_069111.1, read on the forward strand.
ATTGTGATTCTCTACCACCCGTCATAAGTTGAGAATTTAATGATTTTTTTCACATGTTTTTTGAGCAATGACACACAAACACCCTCTCTCCTAGAGAGCTGCCACAGAGTAAACGGACTGTAGAAAATACACTGTTTTATAAATGATGAAAATTGTAGATAAAAGTATGGCGCTGACCAGTATATTTCTCGTTGGCGTTTTTCTCCTTGTTGTACCAACAGGAGGATCCCTGATCAAATTCTACAGCAAATTTACTCTCAGCAAACGGCTTGTTGGACATACCCTTTACAATATGACAGTCCGGGGGCCTCAACATTGCATCGAAGAATGCGTCACCCGAAAACTCTGCGAGTCCATCAATTTCAACAAATACCTTCATTTGTGTGAGCTGAGAACCTCCACAGCCGGTCGTTTTCCCGGGGAATACGTCGATGATCCGAATTATGACTATCTGGACATCTCTGCAATATCCTACGTAAGTATGAAAATTACAGTCATTAAAAACAGGGTTGGGGACAGGCAAATTAATAACCGCTGTTTAAACTTCTTGTACAGATGTGCATTTGTATTTTCGAGATGTGATCAACTATTTTATAAATAAGGGGAGACTATACATGAGATATAAGAATGACCACCTTTTTCAGTTCTAATATTTGAAATGCTAAATACTACCTCTATTTTCCACTAAATTTTTTTGTTTTTCAATGTGAATAATTTGCTGACGTTTCATGTAACATCAAAATATTTTAAAACTTTTATACATCATAAAGACTAGCACTTATTAGTGGATCGATCGTTGACTTTGTAAAATTGAAATAATTATTATTTTCCAAGCTTTTAAGGCACAAACTTAATTTCGGACAATCATGTACTAAAGTCTATGGTAAATACTAGTTCAAAGCCAGTAGGCCTATATTCAACATTTCATTTTTAACATTTTAAGTTATATATATATATATATATATACCATTGTGGTCTAGAAAGTAATAGACTTAATGCAGTAAAATAGTTAAAGTGTTGAAAATTAATGATTCGAACATGTACACAGAAAAGATCCTCTGGTTATCGAAAATAAATACACTTATGGACACAAAACAAAGAAAATTCATAATATAATATTACTGTTCTTCTCATATTACATGTAGTCACAAAACAATTACAAAGCGTTTCCGGTTTTTTAGAAAACCTTCCATAGAGATACATATTTTAAAATATGTGGAAATGAACACCGAATTTAACTCAGTATATTATTGCTTACTGTCCTTTCTGAAATAATTTATTCTTACAAATAAAAAAAAAAATATAGCAAGTCTATTAAAAATAGTTAATGACATATTGTACATTTCATTAGTTACTACAATGTATAAATTATAGCACAAATTTATTTTTAAATAATTATATATACATGAATATTTAAAATAGCAATCATAATGTTGAATATTTTAGTAGTTTAAAAAATAAATCATATATAAATGGACAGTACCCACAAATCCTTGAATTTGAGCGGTCAAATCTTGCCATTTTCATCACACTATAATTGCAAGATGTGTGTACATGTAGCTCTCCGGAAAAAAGTCAAAATGACATGCCACGGGCCATGAGTAATCTAAATAAATGTACAAGAAAACACTGCTACGCACAACTCGATAACATGGTTTTTCGTGAAAATAATTGATATACCAAAAATCCAATCGATGCAAAAACATCTCTCATATGAATCCGTTGATTTTGTCATCCCCATACTACAATAACAATAAAGGATAGTGATGATATTTTTATACAGAGTTATTTAGTTTTGAAGCCCCCTTGTTATGATCTTGTCACTGTTCCTGCCTGTGATATTTTTTCAAACACCAGTACTACTAGTAACTAGTAACCTCGTAATTTAGTGTTGTATTGTTTCAATCTGCACAGGACTTAAACACACTTCACTTCCTATTGTCGTTGAGAGTTCTTTATAAAAAGTCTGAGGCTATCTAAAAAGGTACATGTACGTGTAATTTCAGTAAAGTATTTTTAAAATGTTTCAATATCAATTTTTCCATAAAACTATTTAAAAGAACATTTCTTACATCATACCAAAAATATTCATAAAATTGGAGAAGTGCCAAATTCTTTAATGAAATCTGAAACTAATTTTTTTTCCAAAAAATTGCAAAGCATTCCGATGAATTTACAAATTGTAAAATCATTATGCAACATTGAATTTTAAGCTTAATGTCCAGTGGCTTCCTAAAACGAGAACATTAATTGACATGCTCGATTGATGAATGAAACGTGCTTGCACGGAATATCATTTCCCACAGGGTTGAGATATAAATTTTGCAACCTATCGTTATTGATGTGTACATCGAACAATTGCAGTATTGATCTACTAGACGCACCATAGAAATATCGTCAGGAGAGAGAGAGAGAGAGAGAGAGAGAGAGAGAGAGAGAGAGAGAGAGAGAGAGAGAGAGACCAAAAGAAAATAAACGTATGTAAAATATGTACATATAACAAGCGCAATCATGTCAAAAGTTTTGTGAAATCAATCAGATAATATTTTGTCTAATTTTGCAATTCTTTTATTCTATTGGCAAACTGTTTTCTGAATTCTAATTACACACGTAATTCTGATATGTTCATCAATATGTTTACAAAATTCTAATAAATTTTACAATGTCAAAATGTCAAAATGAAATGTTGAATGAATTTCTGGTAGTTTTAAGGATGTATATAAAGGAATCGTCCATGTTGAATGATTACTTAATTAACAATAAACGTGTACAAACGATATCCACCCTTTCCTTAGAACTTCCACCAATTTATCCACGCACTTCATGTACATGAACATATTAAACAATGTACAACTATACCAAGGGGAACTTACTAGCTAAATTTAATTCGAAATGCAACAGTTATTTTTTTTATATCACAGAACACGATAATTATATATGAAAATAACAAAAACAAGACCAGAGGGTTTATTCAAAATGAGCATTGTTTTACATATGATAAATAAAGTCATCTGTTAAGACAGTATAAATATTTGAAAATTCACTGAGAAAGTATTCAATAAATATTTGTCTAAATTGCCTCATTGAAAAAAAAAGTTGTGATCATATTGACCAAGATGACTATGCAAATATTGCTTGTTTAAAGGTGTTTTAACATCAATAAAAAATACAAAAATCAATGTAAATCAGCCTTATTTGGTAGGTCAATGAATTAAGTTATACCAAGTTTTTTGTATTATTCAATTTAATCGTTTTCTTTTCATTTTTGGGTAAGGTCCAATTTCAAACAAGTAGTTTAGAACAAAAAGGTAATATAAGTTGAACGCTATTAATAGACCGAGAAAATAATATTTAAACTATTCAGGGTGTACTTGTACATGTACATTAATGATTTTTTTCATACGGCTAGGTCCACTTATCGAAATTGAGGCTGGACAACCTCTTATTCTCTCACAAACTTTGAGTTGACTAACCAGAGAGCTACAGTTTTGAACATGCTGCAAGTGGTTGCACAAGAACATCATAGTCGTCATTCTTTTTTTCATTGATGTGCGTTCTTGGCAATGCACTTTGAAAAAAGTACGCACTTTGAAAAAAAATTTTCAAAGTGCGTTAAATTTTGGACCAATCTAAGTTAACCCACTTTCAAAAACATTAATGCATTTTTTTTTTACATAATTCATAAAATTTTCAAGTTTCCCTTCCGCTTTATGATCACACATGCGCAGAGCAGCACGTCGTCTAGTCCAAGCAATCTAGATGTATACAAGCTTATCTTTTAAAAAGATTGGTGAGCTAGCGCTGTAGCAATCATAAAACACAGAAGCAGATTTCTAGAACATTGGTTAAAATTTCTGAATCGATTAATTAACAATAGGAAGGCACAGTGGTGTACTGGAATTGCGCTGGAGTGGGGTCTCAATCTAAAATTGTGAATCTAGAGTGGGCTTCACATCGGCAATGGCATAGCTCATTGGCTGTGCCCTAATCATTAAGTATCTACTGTAATTTCAATTTCGAGGTGAAATTTTTCAGAAACCATCGGTACTGTAGCAATCGTATCTTCTCGGGCCTTTCCGACAGGCTCGGAAAACATATCCGAAGTTGTTTTCCGAGCTTGAAGGAATTTAAGATAAAGCTAGCTACATGTTATTTATTATAATATTGAAAATAACTTTTCATTATATAAGACGGAAGCTACTGTTACTTTTTGACATTAACGATAGAACACAAAACTTCACGTGAAGATGATAAAACGAAATTCAAATGGAACAGTTTATCTACAGTAGTACAGTATTCTCAGAATCCCCTACTATGGAGTCGAGCACGCGTATTCCATTGAAAAGGACTAACGTAGTTGCCAGCGCTCGAGAGCGCTAGCAATAAATTTTTGATACGCTATCATTAACCGAGGATTTAAACCAAGACTGTTGATATCTCCTATAAATACCACATAAACTGGCGTAACTGATTTTTTCTTTGCAAGTTGCGAATTATGTGGCAATAAATATGCAAATATTAATTTTTGATGCATGATTTATAATTAAATCGTTTGGATTTTTAGCATTTATTTCTTCAATTCATTTTTTTAACAATACATTGATAATAATCATGGAAATTAGATACTATACAAACGTTTTTTCATGACTGAAATAGACACTGAAAACATCCGATTTGTCTCGATTCATTGGGTTACAATTCTCATTTATTTTTTTTTTTTACATTTTTGCAGAGTTCTGGAGATTCTTGTTTAACTTCAAATAACTGCGACCCGGGGAAGCTGTGTGTCAATTTACACAACACAAACCCAGTCTGTATTCCAGATATCTGTACGTATTATACTACAACATTACATGTACATGGAATACATGTTTATGTCCTCGACGTGCGAAAAAAAAAACAAAACAAAAGAAGTAGACCAACTGTATACGGAAAAACCTTAGTATTGTTATACAATGTGTGCACTGTACACGTATGTATCATGTCTCTGTATATAGTTATTAGTATTATTGGTATTTTAAAATGGCTAGTTTGACGATGATTTATATCTATGGCGACCTGGAACACGTTGTTCTTTTATCTTTTTAAAACATTTACCCCTCTCCCCCCCCTTATTATCAATAAAGATTGTATAGGTTTGCAAAGAAATCTGTTTAAAATTTCCAGTATGCAAAGTGTGCCTTAGAAATTATTTGCTGACGTGTAAGGCATCAGTTTTCGCCAGAAAGAGCAAATCATACACTTAAACATTTTTCAGCGCACGACACGTGTACAGCGGAACCCCCCACCATCCGGGGAACTGCCATCAACGTCACAGATCGAGCGGTGGGTTCCGTTCTGACGTACGAGTGTCTACCCGGATACAACGCAACGGGAGACAACCCAAACACAACGTGCCGAATTGATGGGTCTTGGTCTAAGGCCAACTTGACATGTGACAGTGAGTAATTCATGTTTAATATTGATGAAATCTGTATAAAATGCAGTGCCATTGCCTCTAGTGTTTAATGAAGTCTTGGATAATAATACTTATCGGTCAGCTACACGTAAACTTGATTCAGCATCCGACGTCAAATTCATGAAAGTCATGCAGTAGCACATACTGTACTAAAGGTGCAAATTTATTTGTACAATGTAGTTACCACATGATTTTGTATTATATAAATCTTGAAATTGTACGTGAGGGTACGAGATCGAAATTTGAGATACGAGATTCAATATTCGATATTTAACATCTCGTATTTTGAATCCCGAATAGCCTTCTGCAAGGGCTTTCGTACAAGGGTTGCTTACTTTTTCTTTAAGTTTTTTAAATACATTTTATTCACAACATGCAACAATCTTTTTCATTTTCAGATGGCATTGACTCCTGCCTTGCAGACCCAAACTGCTTCTTGCCGATGGATTTCACATTTGACGACTCATACAATGCTTGCTATGGCGATATGTACATCAAAAACTCCACCTACAACCCTGGAAAATACGTGGGAATAATCCTTTGTTCTCCAACAAGGTATCCTATAAGGATTTTCATTGTATTTCAGACTTAAACTACCAGTCAAATACATTAAGTGTAGACGCATAGACCTATAGAAAGCGTACTTCCGATCCTCCTATTTGTCTTTAGTTTTCGAGACATACTGTGGTCACACATTTAAGAACAATTTCTCCCTCTACTCTGGGATGGGATGAATGTCGTTCTCCTTAAAGTCAATATTTTAATGAATTCCTTTATATCTATGCAATACCCCTGCGCTATCTTCTGTAGAATCATGTTATACACCAAAATTTTCCCCACTTGCGCATAGGCGTTGGAACCGGGGGCTAAGGGGGATTAGCCCCCACCCCGTTTTCTTGCAAAGTTAGACCTAACCATCAGGCACATAGCAACAGGGGGCCAGCCCCCCCCCCCCCCCCTCACTTTTTTTTTCGCAGCAAATAGAATTGTTCCTAAATATACCTTTAAAAAATTTGAAATATTACTAGTGACAATGAAAATTTGAGTTATATATACTTGTCACCCCCCACCCTTCCAAGGAATAGGATTTTCGTGATTTTGGAAATTAGCGCTTTTTTGTTTGTTTTGGGTTTTTTTGGCTTGTCAAGATTTCTAATGGAAACGCCCCAAATTCAAAGGGAAATTTGGAAATTACTTTGCCTCAGCCATGAACTTTCATTGAAATACTGTTATGACACCATTAACCACGACCGACGTGTTTTAGATACCATCTGTTTCTGAGTGACGACATCTACGGTATGTTCTACAACATCGCGGACGGGTCCGGATCCGGCGACGACCACTGTGAGCTGATTGGAGGAACCACTTCGACGGCCTTAGAATCTCCGGACTACAATCAAAGTCCCGACATCCAAGGTAATCAAACAGATGTATTTCAAACGGTTTTTTCTGTCACGTGTTGAAATGATAATCTGTTAGAGTAACAACATAACACAGTGCCTAGCTATAGATCTATACCTGACTCTGATTCGGGTTGACGGACCATAGACCGTCTTACGGTCTGGCTGCCCGAAGATTCTCGTAAAGGTAAAGAATCTTCTTTACGCAGTACGTTGAAGCGTTGGCTTTTGGTTTGTCATGAGTTCGAAACCTCTGCTGATTTTATCTATTTTACTTTTATAATTATGAATAATTATATATATCATACCTCTGCCCCTTGTGTGCAAGTTATTTTTCTATCAAATATGTCGACATGCAATATAATTATGTCAACATGCAACATAACTATGTTGACATGCAAGAAAATTGCAATCAGATAAGAATTATACAAAATCTCAAATATTGACCACCTGTGACATCCAAGATGCTAGAGGCTACCTTTTTATGTCAACATACAACTTATTTATGTTAACATGCAAGATAAATGTGCTGACATGCAACTTATTTATCTCAACATGCAACTTATTTATGTCGACATGCAACTTATTTATGTCAACATGCAACTTACTTATGTTTACATGCGAGATAAATATGTTGACATGCAACTTATAAGTTGTATGTCAACCTAACCATCAGGCACATAGCAACGCAACAGGGGGCCAGCCCCCCCCCCCCCCCTTCACTTTTTTTCCGCAGTAAACATAATTGTTATGTACCTTTAAAAAATTGAAATATAACTAGTGATAATGAAAATTGGAGTTATAGGTATACTAGTCCCCCCCCCCTCAATATAAGTTGCATGTCGACATGACTATGTTGCATGTCAACATATTTATCTTGCATGTTAACATAAGTAAGTTGTATGTCGACATAAAGAAGTTGCATGTTAACGTAACTAAGTTGCATGTCGACATAAATAAGTTGCATGTGGACATAAAGATGTTGCATGTTAACATAAATAAGTTGCATGTTGACATCAATAGGTAGCGCATCTCATAGGCGTCGGAACCTAGGGGGGGGGCTTACCCCCCCCCCTACTTTTTTTTGCAAAGTAAGACCTAACCATTAGGCACATAGCAGAATAGAGGATTCAGCCCCCCCCCCCCCCACTTTTTTTCGCAGGAAATATAATTGTACCTTTGGACGATTGAGAAGATGGAGTCATAGGCATACTAGCCCCCCCCTCCCCTCCCCCCACGGATTAGGATTTTCATGGTTTGGGAAAAAAATGTATGGTAGGTAAGATTGTTTGTTTTGGAAGTATAGGTTTACCTCCCCCCCCCCCCCCCCCCCCCCCCCCCCCCGGATAAGGATTTTCATGATTTTGGGAATTAGGTTTTTTCTCTTAATATTTCTGAGGATCAGTCTAGCCACCCCCCCCCCCCCCCCCCACTTTAAATTTGCTTCCGACGCCAGTGCATTTAGCATTTTAGATGACACATGTTGGCGATATTTGAGATTTTTTATAACTCTTATTTGATTGCAGTTTTCTTGCATGTCAACATAGTTATGTTGCATGTTGGCATAACTATCTTGCATGTCAACATCTTTATCTTGCATGTCGACATAATTAATAGAAAAATAACTTGCACACAAGGGGCGGAGATATGCCACCATATATTTGAGATGTATTTTATGTTTAAATACAATTCAACTTATGCAATCTGTATTTATATTTTGATTGTAACGTTTTTAACCAGCGGTGTTTTCTGAAGGTACCACGTACCACCTTAAACTTGTAATGATCCTGCTAAGTAGATTCAAGAGTGGTACTTAATGTCATTATGATATATGATATACAGGGTATTACCGGCAACAGATGAATGAACCTTTTAATTTTGGAGATATTGGGTATCTGGGGCCATCGTACAATTGGTTTGGAACGTGGATCGAATGTGGAGTTACCATTCCTGACGATGTATACGTCCATTGAAAGTGAAATATTCTAAGGAGACACGTGACCGGTACGCGGGAGAAAACCCAAATGGACAGTTACGTGTGCATGCTAATATCTTTAGAGGAAGTTTTCAATCTAGGTTGTTCCTTGTCTTTTTTATAGAGAAATTTGTTTGTTGTTTTTTTTCTGGACAAGAGATATTTTATCTCAATATGTACACTATTTGTGTAGAGAACATGTCAGTTATGTACTGCTGTGTAATATATTAGGTATTATTATAATACTCTACGCAGACTTAATATCATTTCCCTTGGTTCAGATTATTTTTATTTCTTATCTTTAGCCATAAACTTGTATTTCATAATTTTCAATTAAAAAATATCTGTAGCAATTTTTTTTTCGTAAATTCACACAACTTATATTAGCCCATCAATCACATTGTTTTATTTGTTTAAAAATTGTTTCAGTATATTAAAATCGATTACAAAATGTTTGTTTTTTCTACTTTATTATAAAAAAAAACAATGAGACGAAAGAAAAACAGCAACATAGAGTTTTAACTATCTCGTTCATGTACACTTTGCATCGTATACTTTAATATATACTAAATATCTTATAACTGTACAACAAAATTCTGATTACAAATATAGATATATGAGATTCCTTGACATTGATGATTTAACTTCATGTATAACATGCAAATATATCAATGAAAGGAACGTAGTTCTTAACAAACGTCAATTGAGAAACAGACTGTCCTTTGCAACACAATAATACATGGTTAATGGTACATGGTATATTAAACAATTGTAATCACTATGCAGTGAAAAATACATGTACATGCAGGTCCAGTAATTTACAGATTACTGCTGGTGTTGGAATAAATCTCCTCCGTCGGATTATTGCTGTAAATTGTTTCAGTATTGGAATACAATTTGTCCTCTCCCTGAGAATTGGAGTCCTTCGGTTTGAGGTGTTCACTTATTTCTTTCCAATTTCCATACTCATTACTGTTTCTATCAAGATTACTATAAACACTGTCCGGGACTGTTTTCTCGTTAGAAACTTTTCTTTTCTTCGTCTTTTTGTTTTCACTACTTTTATTTAAACTTCCAACATCTTCGCTGTCCGTTTTCTCATTAGAACACTTTTCTTTCTTTGTCTTTCTGTTTTCGGTACTTTGGCTCGAACTCTGCGATTTTTCCGCTACTTGCGCTTTAGAGTCTTGTTCATCACCCATGATGTCTTTTTCTGTAGAACGTTTCCGAGTATCACTAATTATACCCCGTTCGTTTTCATTTTCGGTCCTGATCACATCTGGAGACATGTCTGAAATTTTGGTGAACTCATACATAGATGTAACCCCATCAACCTCACCAGGGGGTTTCTTTGGAAGGGTGTTCGAAGTGCCGTACTCGTTATCACCTATAATGACGCTGTTTCTCTCAATATACCCACATTTACTATACTCTTTATTTTCAAAACTGACATCCGAATAATTATCGTTTTTCGATTTAGGATTTTGTTTAGTTGCTTGTTCGTGTAGATGATTATACACTCCGTCCTCTGTTTTGTCGGCTGCTTTATCCGTGTCTGGTTTCTCCTGTCCGTTGGCGACAGACGAAATCCGACTTGTCTTAAGAGTAGGTGTTGATAAACTATTAGAGTCTTTCTTTTTTATATAGGCTTGCTTTCTTACGTTTCCATTCATGTTAGTAGTCGATGCGTTAGATGCTTGAGGGAGGACTGGGTTGTGATAACCTTTGCGTTTCCTGAAAATCAGCAATCGTAGATTTAACAGTTTCCATTATGTAATTTTGAATATCATTAAGTTGTAGATGTACCATATTATCTTGTATAAAATTCCACTAAACTTATATCTGACTATTAACTGAACTTAAGGTAAAATTACCGTTGCCGGACAAGAAATCCAGAGAGGGCTATAACAATAAAGATTAACACTCCAATGCAGATCCCCATAGCCACCGTGGTTGCAAGGGTTGTTCCTATATACAGGAGTTCAGAATTTAGATAATGATACAACTGTAATTGAAATCAGTAAAGCATACCACATGGACAGTTTTCTAAAAACCTCTACAAACCTTTAAAGATCGGTTTTTGGTTATGAAGTCTTTGTATCACTTAGAAAAAAATTATCATTATTCCCAGATGTGCGCAGTTAGGGCAGTTAAGCTTACTTTCAATACTAAAAAGAGATATCAAAATTCTGAAATGAATCATATTTCGAGAAATAATCCAACTTGTAAATTGGATTTTAGATTCGAATTTAACAGGTATCTAATTGGATTAAAGTTAAACTATGACTATGAGTTTAATGTTTGACATGTATTTTCTGAATATCATTATTTAAATATCCACAGTGCATGATGATACAATTTCATTCGTAAATCGATATAAAATGCGTTAATAATTTTGAAACAGTGAATTCCTTCACAAGACTAATGCTTGGGGGCATAATGTTTTTTTCCTGCAAAACATTAATATATAGCGAGATAACTTTTGAAATATAACAGGAAACCTGGGCGAAACTGAAATTCTATAGATTTGATCAGGACCAGCTGTCACCCTTGATAGTTGTTTACAATATAACTATTCAAAACTTCATATCGCAATTTGACCACTATCTCCCCCTTGTTACTAACAGTGTTAAACTATTCAATATCTTACTATATGACAGAAGACCCTGCTTCAGTTCATGAAAATCGGACTTAGAGCGATCCACAGTGGGTGGTAGATGTGGCACTGTAGAAAACATAAAAATACATGCAGTGATTTTATAAAATATTATTAAATAGAGACATATTTGTCTAGAACTTTTTTTGATAAACGACCATTTAACGTAAAAAAATTAATTTTCGGGGAAATGATTGAAAACATACAAGAAGAACTTAAAGTACCGGTTTTTAAAACGTCATAAGAAACTCGGAATCCTTTAAACTTCCGCTCCTGATTTCCGGTGGACACGAATCGAACGATCAGCACCTGTCCAGCGCTCAGAATTTGAAACAACTCGTCATTGTCTTTTCTCCCACAATGGATGTCTACGTCAGCTTCAGCGAAAATCTATTGAGACAAGTTAAACTTTACTGGGGATCTCAAGCAAGGTACAGTATATAGATACTCTTTTACAGGTGACATTGTATTAATTTATTAAGATGGCTGGGTGGTCAACAAATTCACCATCAGATCTCTCTTTAACTTTGCCATGTGATATTCTGGCCATGAACTGGTTTAACCTAACCAATAAACTAACATTCACAGGTAGTAAAGAATAAATTCAAATATATCAGCTTTAAAATTTGATCATTTTCCTATATCTTTAGACAGAGCTCTTCTTTTAAGGAAATTAAAATACTCTGAAAAAAAAGGCGACGACCATCAAGCCCTCTTAATACTTTTATTCAATGGTTCTATATAGTACAAATATCAAAAGAGTATTTAATCATCGTTAGTTTTCTATTGTTTTCGATCCTACTTACAATTTGATTATAAAGTGAGATCTGATTTTTATAATCGTCCAATTTCATGAATTTTGTTTTAAAAAAAAAAAGGAAAAAAAGTACCTCAACCCTATCTCCACCACATTTCTTTTCATTATTTGATTTGCCAACATCAAAGTCCAGAAAAGAAAGAAATATCTGATGGCCATGCGGTGCTGCAATAGTGTAATCACACGAGATGTTTTTGTAGTATTCATCCGGGTAGCCAGGGGATGCAAACGTACCGCTGTGATTGGTGAAAGTCTGGTTACAGGCTATAGGAATAAAGCAAGGTTCTTTATTTCATATACTTATTAAATACGTTTGTGATGCATGTTAATATTAAAAGATTCTAATGAACGACCCAATGTCTTGGTCCATGTGTTTTAGCTTGAAAACGAGATAAACAGAGAATAAATTAAATGAATGAAATTTTAAAAAGCTTTCCAAACCCGGCTGATTATATCTCCCATTCAATTTTCCTTTTACGTTTATTTTTTTTTTTTACAATATAATCTTGTTAATTGCCACAAATGGTTCTCACTCGCCTATCAATCGCTTTTCCACAAAGTTGGCCAATATATGCTGTTCATGACCGTCAAGTTTACCTGCTCTGTCTTATGGATAAATTTAAGTGGTGTGAAGGGGTTATTGAGGGTACGGTTTGGCAAAACAGAAACTTACTTACATTGTAACACTGTATCTTTATTAACTTCTCTTACCTTCCCAGAAAATTTTAGCATTATTTTCTCTGCTGCTGATGCAAGACGCCGATTTGGGAAATTCAATCGACACAGGAGTTTGAAACTGCAAATTCGATATGCTCCCCTCTTCTAAGTTATACATTAAATTGTTTATCTGGGCCAAAATGAATAAAAAGTAAACATTTTATAGCAATTTATAAATTCAATGACTCAACACATTTACAAGTATAGATGCAACGTACATTTGCCATCTTCAGATGCCAATTGATGTTTGTATAAATAGAGACGATTTAATTTGGGAAAGATTAGATTAATCGCAACGTGATACGTGTACAATGTATCAGAGAGAGACAACATTTCATTCGACTGATTTCGATGTAGTTTTATTCTCGATCAATTAATCTACCTATATGTCGTTTATGCCTCAGTACCTGGATGTCGACGGAACAGTTTGTATCCATTATCTCTATTGTTATGATAAAGCTTTCAATACTGCTATCGTCCAGTATCAGTGGACAACTTTCATTAATATCCCGGTAGATATCAAGGTCAACAGAGTAATGTCCTCTCTTGTGGCTCTCGACCGCACCACACGCTGCAAGTAGTAATGAAAAATATTGATCAAATCAAAACTAATATGGTTATCAAAAGAAAATTTTAAAAATCATGTTTAACAATATTAACACATACTTACCTATCCATGACAACGCTGGAAAAATGGAAGTGGTCTCTAAAAAGTATCTCCCAGACAACCGTACAACGTCTGACGTGTTACTACAAAGTTTTTCTGTATCATTTCCTGTTGTATCTTTCAACTATCACCATAAAAATGCAACGTTAATATGATGTTGATGCTGATAATGACGTTTACTAAATTTTATATTATCTTACATTGTGAAAACTAACTTTGATTTACTTTGATAAATTAAAATACAGTAAAGGACAATATTTTCATCCTCCATACATGTTTCTGATACATGTCTGTCAATGAAGCCCAATCAGCAAATGTTTAGATGTCACATGACTGTGAAGAAGCTATTTCGCTTGCTGATTGGATGAAAATTAGGGTTTGGTTCTAAATATACATGAATTATTAATTTCCTTTCCTTTTCTTTGAATCAAAAGTTTATGGAAAGAGAAGCCATTTTTTGTATAATATATACCTTTATAGAATCGTTGCAAGGATGGGCAAAGTTTTCATTCGTTCTAAGATACAGGGTTTTTCCACCAGGAGTATTGATTTCCCAGGCACATCTCTCCTCAGAAATTAAATCTGGAGTGTCCCACAAACTAGCGATTGTCCCCGAGAACCCCGAAAGCAGACCCCCACATTCTGCAAAACATAATGCAAACAAGTATTGAACTAAGTCATACATGTATTTCTTTGTCGTTCATCTCTAGCAATACCGTGACGATATAAAGCAGATAAAATTTATTCATAACTGTTTACCTGTAAACTGAATTCGAAATCTAGAATTCATGTGATCCGAGTTTCCATTGGTGTAAAACGAAATGAGAACTTTGTTTCCGGACATCAGCTGTTGTGTTGGAATGTTGGCACCACAGTACCGATGTGCCTTTCCACTAATGGTATCGGTTACCTACAAGTACAACATGAATTTGTTTTTAAGATAAAACGCCCGTATCGTTTCTAAATTTCTGCATACTAGTACTATTTTTCTTCCGTTAAATTCCAATACATTTCTCTTCCTTGAAAATTGCATGGACATGAATGCATTTATAAAAATTGAAGAAAAAAAATGTTTAGAAATAAATGACCTGCCTGAAGATAGTCAGAACAATGTCCGTTAGTTCTTGAAGGTAACGTAACATTTGTAAACACAAGCCATATTCTACTCTGTTCTTGAGTGGTAACTGTATACCGACAGGACACAGAAAGGGGGTCAATAGGACTAACTATTTCCCCTTGATGGAAGTAATCTTTCTTTCCGCAATCTAAAAATGATCAAAACGGAAACAATGTTACTTGATCAAGGCTAAATTAGAATTGTAATTTTTCTAAATATTCAAACATGTTCTCTAACATGTTTGCAATATATAAGCAGTGTAAGATGTTTACCAAAAGAGAATGGTTGGTTAGTTACCTCTTCTTTGTAGAATTTTTCCTGATAAATTGATTGGTTGTTTTAAAGACTTTGATGCGAGTCTAAACACTAGCTGATTGGTTGAAGAATAGACCAGGTCGTTAGAGGAGGTATTACAGTACTGATTCAGGAGATTGGCATCCGCGTGTGCTCCATCGTATATCTGCAATTAAAGATAGTATGTAAGGTGTACACGGGCTACGATAGAATGCTCTGTCTATACAATATATCTGTTTACGCTGTTATAGCGTAGATTTCTATCTACATATGCTGTCCAATTCTGTCTTTGCAGTTATATTGTAAATTGGCTTGCGTTACGTGAATTTAAAATACGTGCAAAACGTTTGTCTGGTTAAAAAAGCAATTCACGAATGTCACTCAATTTTAAATTCATAATTTGTTCGAAATTAATTTATATTGCAAACCTGCAAAAAGTCATTCCGACATGTTGTTGTAAATTGTGAGTAGTTTTCAAGACGGAATGCCAACGAATCGGTGACACTGGATTTCAGTAAAAATAAACAATTGACATTAATTTCCGTGTCGCTTCCTCCGATGGATGCTGTAATGTTGTCATTTTCTTCGAACACTCCCCCACAGTCTATAACAGACATGAACAGTATAATTATCTCTTTCTTCTTTTCGGAGACCATGCGCGGATTTAGGGGAAAGTGAGGGTTTCGAACCCCCAAATCCCATGCAAATTCAAACTTATCAAAAGCTCACAGTAAATTTACCCAAAATAGAACTTTGACCCACATCCCACCCACGGGCAAACAAAATTATCCCCTCAAACCGCCAAACTTCTAGGAAAAAAACATGATCCGCTCATGCTGTCTACATGATCACCAAAATTGTATTTATAATATATATCTTTATGAATAACTATAATAAGTTCATAACATTTTATATTCACTATGAGTCAAATATTAAGAGAGAAATTGGCATTTGCTTAAATCTTTGTTATCATAAAGGATGAATATTACATGTACATTGTATAGACAATGACTCATAATTATATTAAGTATTCTCTACGGGTCATAAAAAGTGCAGACAACCAGAACATAACAAGGTAATCAATGCATTCACCATTCACCGCAGAATAACCATGACCTACAATATAAGTTGCAGTTTTTTACCTTAACCGGTTTATTCGATTAGATATTTCATTTCCCCAAATTCATCAATTAAAATAGACAATAAGAAATATAATAAATTAAGGAAGTCACATTTACATTTCCATATAACCTTTAAAATCTTATTTTTATTTAATTTAAATGGCTGGGGGCAGATGTGTTGGTTGGTAATATTTGTTAATGCTGTTAATTAAATGTTATAATTGCATGTTAAACCATAATGTTTAATTGAAATATTTATCTCAAATTCCGAATCTGATATCACACATAAATCGAGTATAAATTGCTACGTTTCTAAAATCAATCCTTTTTTTTTTTTTATAGATTTTTTTCTTTTTTTATTTGCATATCATCAGAAGACATTTTTAGCTTTCATATAATGTTTTGTTACTTCTTAAAGAAAGAACACGCTTATACGTGTAAACTCTTATCATAATAACACATCTTTTCATTTTCAAACCATCAAACATGTACAGCAAACTCATTACACCAAAAAAGGTTGAGTTTTATAAGTTCAATCATGATAACTAAATTTGTGTCGTAACATCACAGTCACCTGGAGTATTGGCGATATATACAAGTTCACTACCAGAACAAAATCTTTTATGTGAACCATATAATTATATATACAAGATATATTCATCTCCTTTTTCTCCTTCATATATGACCATTGTTCCAAAAAAAGTAAGTCATAATAGTACTGCTTACTTACATGACCAAGAAATTTTGATTTTACTAGGGGACGTACGCCCACATCCAACACAAGGCTTGAAAAGTATCTCTGCGTATGAAGAATTCATCACCCGCAATGACCTATTCCTGGCTGTTCCAACCATCTTCTGAATTTCCGAATGCATGTCCCGTAACTAAAAAAAAGCCGATATGTATACATACATACAAACAATTATACGTTTGGATATGTTCAACAGAGAGAGAGAGAGAGAGAGAGAGAGAGAGAGAGAGAGAGAGAGAGAGAAATATTCTGCTTGCCATATTTCAGATTTTTCTGCTTTAACCAGAAAATGATTATTTCTGAACACTCCGAAAAGCCAGAAAAAAACAAACCATTAACACGTCCTCTTCCTGAAGCAATAGAGTGTCTATCCTTAGGTCGACTGTGTAATACTTTGGTAACGATATAGTATATTTGCATGTGAGTGGTGTTAAGAGAACCTGAACTTCCGGTAAGCCAACGACGAAGCTTCCGGTTAGGTTTGTAGAGCTTGTACCACATTCTGTAAAACAATGTACAGATTAAACATTTTTAAAGAAATAATTCCATATCCTGTCACCTGGTATAATAATTAATAAGGGGTTTTTTTAACCTGGCTAAATTTTCTTCATTGTAAAGTGTTTACACATGCCTGTAATAAGCTTTCAGTTCGATTACTCTGTGATCCTTTCAAATATTTTAAATTTCCATGATGTATTTTTGTTAAATCACATTGGACAAAGAAATACATTGGGTTTGAAATGCTTCATTTCAATTTCTTGTAAACTATTCCCTTTTTGAGGTGAAATATGGCATGTAAAAGAAGATACAAGCCAACTCAATTCTACGCATTGTCATGTGTATCTTGTCGCTCTACCTGCAAATGTACGATGCTTCATGTACATGTACAAACAGGAGTTATGGTATCAGAGAGAGTAGGTGAAAACTTTACCGTAGTTTGAGACAAGTATTGAATTGGGCGGCGATGTCGTATTTGTTCTTATGTAGATTGTTTCTCCCGTCAGAACAGTTGTATTGTCAGTTTTTGAGCAGTTCGTTGAATTCCAGACGATGTTTTCAAACTTTTTGTCATTTGACAACTAGGAAAAGAAAAGGTAACACATTTTATAAACGTAAACTTCACAAAGCGTTTTGGGATTTACATTTTCCAAGTTTTAAATTATCTGTTGCATTGTTTGTTCGTTTGAATTGTCTGTGTACTGGGGGTATTGATCAGACGGATGTCATGTTGTAAATTTTGTATTTACTGCCACCCGGTAAATTCAAAATTTACAACATGACACGGACACTACAGTGAAATATGCGTGCACCGAACTCTGCGTTATTCATTTCACAGTTCATGCAATTCGAATTCCAGGATGTGTTTATGGGAAAGGTGTAAGAGCAAAAATTGTGTCTTTTATACATATAATGTATAATTATTAGCGTTTGGTGATGGACTTTTCTACCACCAGTTATTTGAGACAACTTACATAGACGCCTTGGTCACATGCTTCCTTGTTAATGCTGACGGACACTGTTGTATTGAGGGGTGTAATTCTCCAGTCACAGAAGGTGTGATTCTGGAGTTCCAAAATGGACGCAAAGATATTTGTGTTGCAAATCTGCGGACAGTCAACATGACCTGTAATACAACAATCATAAATGTATTCTGAGCAATAAAAACATCTGAGGTTCTTATGTTGTGATACTGTTTATAGTTAAATTAAAGAATGGTGATCGATTTTTTAGAAGCTTCAAGCGTTTGTGGTCTGTCTGATACACTAAAAATCTCACTATATGTACTTGTTTTCTCAAAGATCTTGAGTATGTAAATGAAAGATCAAACCATCCATAAATACATAGTGCGTGACCTGCTAGTCGATGTGTGACCTAGCGATGTTAAAAGCGGTCAGTAACCATAAAACGATCTTCTGTCGACACATTGAGTTTCCCTGTATCATCTTTGTATATATAAATAAGACTTGGCAGATCGACATCTAAAACATTTTTTTTGCTTCTAAATATATGTAGGTCAAAAAGGTTCAATATTTTATGTGCATTTGATGCAATTCTATGTAGAAAATAGGACTTACTAATGTGATTGACATTCAATACATCTTTACATTTATATAAAATGAATGTCCTAATGATCTACATAATAAGCAAAACAATAACATGTTTTAGTAAATGGAAAACTCCAAATATTTTTCCTATATACTTTGCGTTAATATGTTTTTTTAAAGAGCTCTTGTTAGACTTTGGGTAGCTGTGTCAAACAGCAATATTGCATAGGCCTGTGTATTTTATTGCTGGGTTCTTGAAATCAACAAGATTAGTCTGGATCTTGAGCTAAGACTACGGAATCAGTGCATATTTCGCTTGAAACAGCGTTTTAAACTTGTTTTGACGCAAGAAATAGATAGCTATGTCCAACCGAAAGTCCAAGGTCTTGTTAAAATGGTTCTAATATGACTGTATATCTAACTAATCTACACCAGACCCATGACAAAAAAGAAGCATTCACATGTAATAAGCAGGATCAAAGCCCCATACTCAAATGTTACTGACCGCTGCAGAACATTAGCTCCACGGGAAATTCGGGTTGGCGGCCCGTCATCCCAAGCTATTTACAGTTCTCCAGCTATTACTGGCCGCGTTATATGTCTCTTTTACATTATGTTAAACCCCGGAGTGTTTCTCGAACGTCCATCGCACGCGTTTTGGTTTGAACCATGCGGTACGCTCATCATTTGACGCTCCGTTTTTAGCACGCTATGTAAAGTCGAACGACTCGCACTGGACACCGGACTACAAGGAACAAAGTGCAACCAGGACATCGGCCTCTCACGCTGTTTTATTCTGAACAGGTTTTTCCATTCGCTCTATGTACGTTGTGATGTCGCTATCATTTTTTATACCATAAAAGATCACAGACATGATGTTTGTTTTTTTTCGTTTTTATCCTTCTTTCTCTATCCTTCTTACTCTCTCTGTGAAAACGTTATTCTTTCGTATTAAGCAGATAAACTGTAAGTCGACTCGCCTATTACGCTTTTACAGGTATTAGTCTTTTAAGATGTTATCGGATTCATTTTTTCCATACCGGACAGCGACAAATCTGCTGCTAGGATTTATCATCATGTGTTTGCAATTGTCTGTTTGTTTGTCCGTCAAGAATCGCGCAACTTTCTCAATTGGGATTTGCATTTGACTTCATTTCTTAATTTCGCATTTATGCACGGTTTAGGTCATTGTTCAGTGCGATGTTCAGTGGTTTTGCTTGAGTTATATACATGTACTCCTATGTAAGAATCATTTTACTCCTAACGTGTATTTCGACTATTATTTTACATGTACATCAATCCACTATCTAAACCTAAGTTTCGTTGTATTTCGATTTTTTTGTAAAAACAATTTTTTTAAGGGAAATATTAAATGTATGTGTTTAATTTAAAAATAAGAATGTTATTTTTTATTTTCATGAGAATATCGATCATAACATTGGCCTTTAAATAGCAAACGTTCTGACTTTTGTTGATGAATAAGGGGACGACAAGTTACATGAAATGCCCAAGTCTCTTAAAAACAGATGCATACACATGTGCATGTGTTCTAATTTGTTCTGCACAGTTGCAGAGTAAATATGAATAATGAATTGTTATTTACATGTTATTTACATGTATTAATATCGAAATGCACAGATTTTTTGGAGGAAAAACTTTTACCACATCTTTCTTAATACAAATGGACACAAAAACTAACAAACCAACAAACTAACCTATATGGAAACCGTAAAAAATAATTCTGATTTAAAAAACAAATACTTTAAATGTTTCAAAAGTTCAACGCTAAGAAGCACACTTTCCTTTTATATTTTAACTTGCCGTTTAGAACACAAAGTCTTACATACATGTTTATATATTGGGCGTTTATACAGATTTTCCGCATTTCAAGACTATGTTCCATCTTTAACTTCCCCCTCTTTTTGAACATATAACTAGTACATGTATTTGACTTTTGCTATTTTAATTTGCGTCTGTACTTTTTAATTAAAGTTTAGAGACATGCGTGTATATAACACATAGCTTACACAAATGTAATACATTTACATACCAACGTGAATGTATTTATTTATTGTGTTGTTTTTTGGTTTTTTTTTTTTTGGGGGGGGGGGGGACTTTTGATTTTCAAAACAAAAAGCTCGAAAAGGACCCTTTTTTCAAATTTGCCAAAAACAAAGTGTGATATAGAGAAGTAAAACGGTTTTATTTTTTGTCATTTTAATGAATATTAATTCAATTTGTACGGCATAATTCATATCTAAATTAAAGTATTTTCATATGAACATGTTTTTGGCATAAATAAGAAAAGCAGGTTATATACATGTTTATCTCATACACATAAGTATATCGTCCATATACATGTTATTGAAATCGTTTTATGTTGGTTAATGCGATATCAAGATTTGGTTTCCCCCTTACTGATTTAAACAATTACATCTTATATTAACAGCCAAAAAAAGACCTAAGAATATCCTATATGCATTTACTAAATATATTCATGTACATACAATGTATATTGATATTCCTGCTAATGATATTGAATCGATCCAAATGAATTCAATGTGTTTAAATGCAGTAGCTTGTATTACTCTCTCTCTCTCTCTCTTTCTCTCTCTCTCTCTCTCTTTTTCTCCCCCCCCTCTCTCTCTCTCTCTCTCTCTCTCTCTCTCTCTCTCTCTCTCTCTCTCTCTCTCTCTCTTTTGAAATCACTTACCGTTACAACTATGAAATAGAACACAGAAAGAAACGAACACTCCGAATATCGCTAATACAGCCATGGGTTACTTCCAGCTCCAGGGTATGATGTCCTATTTATAACATTTCCTTCTGCTAGGGCAGAAAAGTTCGATTTGGTAGCACTTGTAAGTATTAACTTCCCAATAAAAGCACAAACTATGACAATAAATGAAACCAGGAAGGTGCTTGGTGTGTAAAAATAAATAAAATCCTTGTTCGTACAGCATTTAACCCCAGCCCTACACCGCGTCTGTAGAAACGCAAATACGCAGATTTATTTTCATTTTTTTACGCTGACCATGTCTTGGTAATGTCGCACGATGGTTATAAATCAAGGTAATACCGAGTTGTCATTTTCTGTCTTCTCACACAGATTTTTTTACGTCACATATCTATATTCATGTCACTAAGTCAATGAGATCAATCAACTATGGTACTAATGCTACACGTGAATAAAACGTCGCTCTGGCATCAAATAAACTTTAACTTGCCCTGAAATCACAAGAAAAAATTCGTTCGAACGTTGTAACGAATATCAGTTTCTCGAAAATTCCTGTTTTAGCGATGTTAATTGAACAATACAGGACATTGAACATTTCCGAGGAATAAGACAAGGTGTTTTTTACGCTTGTTTACAACAAGTTTTCAAACTGAACTGTTTAGATAGATAACACTATAGAGCGACAATCGCAAACATTATATTGACGTCCTGTTTCCTAAGATCATGGACATGATTAAAAACGTATTTGGAAAATTAGAACCATTTTAACAAGAGCTTGGACTTTGGGTAGTTGTGTCAAACAGCAACATGACATAGGCCTGTCCATTTCATTGCTAGCCACAGAGCCATGGCTCTTTGAAATCAAGAAAATTTGTCTGGCTTTTAGGCTAAGACTATGCAATCAGTGCATATTTCGCTTGAAACCGCGTCAATTTTAATTTGTTTTGACGCAGAGAATAGATAGCTACGCCATACTGAAAGTCCAAGGTCTTGTTAAAATGGTTCTATCAGTTTGCATTGTACATGTATTTAAAAAGATCAAATTTTTTTGCAGTCCCAAATTTAATATACTAGCATACTAAATTATTGTTTCTTGAATTAAAGTGAACTTATTTCGAATGATAATGAACCATTTGAATCAAATTTCCTTGAATTAGCAAAACAAATTCATTTTCTTTGATTTAAAAAATCCCGCTTTGTTTATAGTCCTATGTCAACCGAAAATAGAATATTCAGAGAAAACAATCTTTAAAAAGTCTATCTTTGCAGCAATCGCGTCCAAAACAGGGGCCATAAAAGTAACAAGAGCAATATTTCTATCAAGCCACAGAAAGCTGGACAGCCGCCGCGTCCTGACACCTCCTATCACAAAATCACCCTTTTATTGCCCTGGAAGGGGCATGGTACTGTGGTGGTTAGTTATGATGTGTTTTAGTGTACTAGATCACAGGCGATCGTAAAAGCATTAACTAAACGTGCGGGAGGATTCTGTCTTTAACCAAATATTAATCTAATTAAAATGTAGATCCTTCACAGCCTAACAGTGACATATCAGATACGGGAGCGTGAAGGATCGTATTTTAATTAGATTGACCAAATATTTGATAAGTTTTCTCATGCGGAAGGTTATCCGGACTTTGATTAAATTGGATATATTTGGGATCTTTATCATGCCGTAGAATTATTAAAGAAATTGCATGAAACATATACATGTACATGTATCAGTCCCAATCTTAATATCAATACTACACAGGAAATACATTTTTGTTTGCAGTTTGCATGTGTCGATATTATCGATATTGTCAACACGTTTCTGGCCACTGCCCTGGGGAACTAAATATATATAAACAACAAGTCAATCTGAAACTGATCAAGATATGTATTTTATTTTAATCAGTACTGTAGATCAATGTACATAGCGCACGTACACGATCATTGATAAAAAGTAATCAAAGTACAGAGAGTACTCCTGGGAGTTCAATTTTTCAAGCAATAAAAAATTATAATATAAAAGTCAGAGATTAATTTGGTGTATATCTGTGTGTTCACAAAGATTTTGCTCTTGGCTTTTATGATGCCAACTTGGCTTCTATTGTGTAAAAACTACACTAGAAAAACTCATTTTTAAAGTGACTTGTAACATTGTCTGACGCTTATGTACCTCCTCTAGTCGAATATTTTATGGACCGTCTAAACAGACACATTAACTATAGGATTATTAAGGGAATAACATATTATTACCTCGAAGTAATATATAAAATATTATTTAGGACTTTTCCAGAAATCGTTATTAACCTTATTCGATTAATTTATTAATTCATACTATTATATACCATATTTATTCATATTATTTTAATTTAGTAAATAACCACGAACAATTTTTAAAAATCTTTTCCTCCCAAAAAATAAAGGAGTATTGAAAGCACACTATGTATTTTAATATTCATTTCCTCTGTTGGGCAAAAAATAAAAATATCTTGCCAGTGTCCAGCAGCTTGCCATTTTAAATGATTGGTCATGAAAATGACAGCTAATTTATAATTTATTTCAAGATTTAGAATAAAAAATGTGACGGTCCCGCTTGTAAACCTTTTATTTTTTTACAAAAAAAAAATAGATACCTGTCCTGTTGAGTTTCCTCGGGGTTGTATTTGGTCAATTAATTAGTCCACATACAGGTTGAACCACGTATACTGTTTATAACTCCTACCGAAGATTGAACATATTACTAAGTTTAAATATCAGACTTTTCAAAGATAATGATATATATTATTGATTAACCCCCTTTCTCCAGGTGTATCTCTTCGTGATATTTTTTTTATCTTTCTTCGTAAATGAACTTCACGCTCGTTATCAAGAACAGTAGTGATAAATTTCACTTGGTCGACTTCCGCTCCTTTCTGTTAGTCTATGAATCATTAGATTTGGATTTAAAAATATCTTTTTTATATCAAACACTGAGTTGAAAATTATTTCGTCATTTACACAATATTGCTTTGATAGTGCGATGTACGGGGACGGGTGTTAAAAAGCGAAAACAAAGACCTGTGACACACACATTAAATATTCTCGTGAGTCTACGCTGCCGACAAAAATCTTGAACATACTGGGCCATCTGGTCCGTGTTTTAATCAGTTTATTAATCTGTTTTCTGGTCAATTCTCGTTTATATATTGAGGTCATTTGCTGCCGATTATCATCGGACTTTTGTAGTTTGTCCCCGGGGGTCATGCTTGTTGACATTCAAGGGCGGGTGGACTCAACGAGACGCAGTTCCAAACTTTATTGACTGAATAATGCACGGTTTTTCTTTCAAGAAATCTCAAAAGGATACACTTTGTGTTCTGTTGTTTTATTTTGGTGCATTTGTCCTCTCAGGTAGTTGTATTTGAATTTTTTTTTTTTGATTGTAATTTGATTTAAAAAATGCGTAATTTTATCTTTGGGGTTTCTCATTACAAGGTCAATTTTGCAAGCATTTTATCATTTTTTATCATATACTTTTATTATAATTTCTTTAACAGTGTATGGAAGTTGTGGTCGAGACTTTTCCGGAGATGTTGGGGCGTTTGCTGTTACTACGAGTCGAAATCGCAACACCCCGGATTCCTGTATAGTAAGGATTAATGTTACTGAAGGGAAACTCGCCATCATCAGGTTCAAAACGATCATCATGAACTGTTCAACTGATTTCATAGAGGTATGGAAAAATGTTGAGATTCAGTGATTCAATGTTAAAATACATCTGAAGTTTGAGAAAAAACTATAAGTAATTCAATATCAGCTGTCTAGTTAAAAAAAACCCACATTATTTATGCAATATCTTGGATTGCTTAAAATTTAAATCTTCTTTGAATTGGCAATAATCAAAAGATACAAACTGTTTTACCAAGAGTTGTCATTAGAAATTATTGACCGAAAGGTTGTGTCTTTATTTTTTAAATCACGTATAAATTGTAATTTACATCGTTCTGATGATAGCACGCAATTATTTCATTCAAATATTTACCAAATGTAAATTTTGATAGATTCGTGATGGCCGCAATGAAGACGCTGAATTGATAAAACGGTTTTGCCAGAAGACAGCTTTCTCGGTTGCAGCCACCCAGAACTTTATGTTCCTACGATTCATCAATGGTGCCACTTTTAACGATCTCGTTGTGTCAGCGGAGTATTTCGTTTTCGGTAAGTTTACAGTATATCATACATGTATACATATGGCTAAAATGCATGGCGTGAAAAGGAAAGCATACGTGGCTTGGTAAGGAGAAATATTCATTTTAAACAGTTGCAAATTTGATCCAACAAAACCAGATAAATGCCCTGTTTATCATGAAAAGAAACTTGGACAAGTTCATCTAGATTTGATCAGTCTCACTTGATGAATATGAAGGAAGAAAAGTGAGAATGAGTGTAAAGATAATGCTTGAATGTCTAGATTTTACAATATTCCACCTGCCCTGGTTCCTTACATATCATCAAAAGGTGCCTTAAACGTTAAGAAAAGTTGGGAGATTCAAGAAAGGTGAAAATGGTTTTTTTTTTCCTCCACAGACCCAGAGGACGCCAAACTGAACGCCAGTTCGGGGTCCTTCGCCTCCCCGCGGTACCAGGGCCCCTCCTCTCTGTTGTATGCCAATAACTTCCGGGCCACCATCTCCATATCCATCCCCGGAGACTTCGGCATCATCTTCACGTTCTCGGAGTTTGACCTGGAGACCAAATACAATGGCAAGTGTCTGGATTACTTGGAGGTACGTCTGTGTGTTACTCAGTGACCGCAATGTAGTCATTGTCCAGTGAAGCGTAACATCTTTCCCTGGCCCAGACCGAGTCACTAATGATAATGATCGAGAGCAGTGTTTACTTGAACAAACTATATTAAAGTGGTATGTGACACCTTTCGATATTTATGTGTATAAAAGAAAACAATAATCAAATCACTTTCACAGTTTTAGAATTTTCAAAACTTACAATATTTGACCAAAAAATAAGTTTTAAAAAATTTCGGAAAGGTAAAAATCATAAAAGTCCCAGCAGGATTCAAACTCATGACTTACAGATTCATAGTTAACACTCAAAACCAATTGCGCAATGCTGTTTGGTAACAATATCGTGAAAGAAAAGATTTATAGAATTATACTTGATTTTTTTGTTTATTTCGATTGAAAATACGTCACAGTATGGAGACGTCCCATACCACCTTATAATTGCAACACAGTAAACCATTTCTTGGTTGATTTAAAGCTATTTTAAAAAAAGTACATGTATGTTGTACAGGAATGTACAAGTATTATCATTTATTGATCGCTACGACAGAAACAGTTTCCGTCAGTCCAACCCCGTCCTTCCACAAATATTCAGCCACAGTTATCAATATATGTAAAGCAACATTTGAAGACGCATATTAAGGAAATTGCTCATTTATGTATGATATACTGATCATTTTTATAAAACATAAAGTCTGTATCATTCCAATCCTGTCATTGTAAATATTTGAGTATACAAGTATTAAGTTATCGATATTCTGAACCACTTTAAACCGCTAATTCATTAATCTTATTAATTCTAGGATGAAGTGATCATTTGCGTTCATATTTAACATCGATCGTAATTCTATTAAAATTCTATGGGGCACATGTACTATCAATGATCTTCGTGCATATTCATATGCATTGTTTATTTGTACTCATATAATTGAATGGATCTTTAATTACTTGAATTCATGATAGTTTTGTTTCATCATATTTAAAATGTACGAATATCAAGGGATTTTTTTTTAATTTCGAAGTTGTCGACTTGCAATACAAAAGCGTTTTTACAACAGTGTGCATTATTTACAAATTTAACTAGCTTGCATTTTTGTCATACTTATTATATAACCAATTGTATACACCAATAACTCAAAGCAAATAGGGAAAAAAGTAAAACTCACATGCACTTGTTAAAACCGCAAAGATGCAAAATGTCTTATCCGGAAGGGGGTAGGGAATTTTTCGATGCCTTTTCCATTAAACTTGTAAAAACCTTTTATTTATAAAACTTTCCTTAAATAAAAAGGGTGTTCTTAGATAACTGCTTTTATATCTTTATTTTAATCAAGATACTGTATACAGGGTTATTTTGGTCGCGTGTCCTTCCTTCTACACTTGCAAACAGTTTCACTCTGTCGTGACTTCGCCCAGTCACAGCTGTTACTTAAGTTACTTAATATTAGATATTGAAAATCAACATAAATTCGCCCGCTGACAACGAGGGTGAAATGATTGAAAATTAAACAGGGCGAATTATTCCCTGTTTATGGTGTATATTACTTTCAATCTACCCCCCCCCCCCCCCCCCCCCAAAAAAAAAACCCAAAACAAAACAATCGATCGATTAAACCAAAATACAGGAAAGGGAGATGGGGAGACCTCGGCCTCAAATGTTGATCTTTCCTGTCTTGTTAATTGTTGACTATTAATATCTTTCGAAACTATTATCATTTGAATCGCAGAAAATCAAGAATCGTTTCCATGTCATTGACTACATTCTTTCAATATTGGAACAGAGGATGGACAAGGTTCATGTAATATTACTTATACAAAAGATATTTTCGATTTCAGTTGGTTGCTGTTGGTTACTCATTGTCATATTATTTTCTATAAATAATATAGTGAATTGATAAAAAAGAATCAAGCCTTATCCCAGCATCTGAAAATGTCTAAAGATCTACAGTGTCTATGAAGCATACTTCTTATTCTGCAGACGTATTGGGGCATATCCACTGTACATTGTCCCTGTATTCTATAAATATTTGAAGTTTACACTAACATTGAAGTTAATTTCTATGTATTGTTTCGTTCAATTAATATGTAAGATTGTGCCTCAATATCATCTACAATGCATTTAATTGTCACATATTTGGTTTCTGAAACCTCTTATATATGACGCTTTCATATCAACTGTTTTTCTCTAACATTTCGTTATGTTAAGAAGTGTATAGGCATTTGTTCTACTTTTATTAATATAAAATGTCATGAACAGCTTGAACTATGCACATTCAGTGGTATAACATGCGTACTTTCGGGTACTACATGTATTATGAAGTGGAAAATTGATCCACCACATATAATCATAGCCTCAAAGCAAAACAAAATACGATATGCGCATGCTTAGTACTCAGCGGAGATGTCTAAGTTCTTAAACATTTAAACCCTAACTTACGCATCTTTCAGAAACGCAACTCAGACCCGACTAAATATTGGCGTAACTTTGTTAGTCGGACTAACTTAGGCCCAAATTTACGCCTTTTTGAGAAACGGGCCCCTGAACCTATTACACTATTACATGTATATATGTAAATAAGTTTGTATAGAAGTTTTCATCAATGATATGTCCTGCAGACATTTCCTCATTTACATAAACAAACCATTTATCAATAAAATATACATCTTCAATTCAGATTCAGCAGGCGGATGGACAGTCTTTAGGGCGATATTGTGGAAATACCATTCCTAAAGACATTGTCTCGAAATTCAACACGATGTACTTTCACTTTGTGACCAACACTTACTTAGAAAAAGCTGGATTTTCTTTTAGCTGGGAAGGTAAACATACGTTAATAAATCAAAATTTTAAGAAAGTTATACATGCATTTAAATTAAATTATGAAAAAAGTCAACATATTATGGCAAAACCTTTGAATATTATATTTTGATGTGAATATGCGGATAATAATTATAATTTGTGAATATACAGCACTTTTAGAATAGAGTATTGTTAACGCTGTAAGTTGTAAGAAATTCACTTTGGGAAACTTTTTTTTGTTCAGTGTGTGGAGGGGTCATTGATCAGGCAGCCGGAACTATGGAACTTCCGCTCGTTAGTGGCCTTTATAGGAACAACATGGACTGTAGGTTCGTCTTCCGGCAACCGGAGGGAAAGCGTGTCGCCATCACCTTCACAAAATTCAACCTTCAGCAAAAGGCTGCGGACGGAAGATGTATAGATTACGTGGAGGTACTGCGGGGGCTATTGAAACTTTTTTATTGATACATGCAAGACATTGTGCATTTAATTTGACACAGTGTGCA
This sequence comes from Magallana angulata, assembly GCF_025612915.1. Classification (NCBI taxonomy): domain Eukaryota; kingdom Metazoa; phylum Mollusca; class Bivalvia; order Ostreida; family Ostreidae; genus Magallana; species Magallana angulata. Next base: position 39,534,857 of record NC_069111.1, read on the forward strand.
CTAAATCTGGATTTTTTTCCGAAGTAAGGAAGTTCCCAACCGATATAATATCACTACAAGGAAGAAATTTATTGCTTTAGATACTGATGCGCTGAATTAGGAAGTATATTAAATACATAAATATTAATGTTGCTAGGTAACTCTAGATAAGCATTATATACATGTATCTGTGAACATACAGGTACATACAAATATGATATTTCATGTAATACAATAGTTATAGTAAAACAACAGGTGAACTCAGAACCTTTTACTTTCAACAAGAAATTTCTGGACAAGGTAAAAATATTGTTTTCACTTTCAGATAAATTAGCGTCACCATATGACAATAATTCAACATTAATAAAGAAAATATGGAAGTGTCAGGATAGTATTGATCCTATAACTCTGAAATATGTATTACAAGTGTAATAAAAAATGGTCAGTACTTTCAACTTCGCCGCAAATACAAAGAGGCGAGTTGATTAATTTTCTTTGGAAAAAGATGAAGACCACTATAAGACCACTATATTCTAGTCTTAGTTTGGAGTGAAGAGTTTGGCCTATTCTGGTACCTAAATAAAAATAATTTGGGATTTTAATCCTACTGGTATGTAAGTATGTCTTAAAGCAATACAATGAAGGATTTGATTGTACACTTTGGGGTAAAGCATACGATCTATATATAGTTTTATAAGACTAAACCATTGCCGTGTAGCCAAACCGCTCGAGCAGCTTTAAAAGATGTCAAGTTTGAAAATTGTCATCACTAACTCTGTCAGACGTTGAGAACAAGATGGAAATTGTTTTTTTTCCCTAAAAAAATGAAAGTTACGGGTTTTTCAGGTTTTTTTATGAGACGTTGAAGTCCAGGTTCGTTGACACGATAGACATTAACACGGGAAATGATCTCTCTTTGTATTCACTGGCCCTAGACATATGAACGACTTTAAGGTCACAATGTAAAGATCCGCTCAACACTGGTGGCCGATATCTAGCTGACATATTTCCGTGTAAAATAAAAACTTAAAGCAATATGAGCTGCAATTTTCATGCCGAAATTTTTTTTCGAAAATGTTATTTTCTACTATAATGATAAAAATATCATGTTTTTTCTTAAATCTCTGTTAGCCTTAGTTTTGTTGGAATAGACGTTAAGAAGCCTTAATTGAAGCAAATTTGAATTATTGTCGTCCTATAATAAAATTGAACTGCTATAGGCTATATTCCTTAGAAGAGAAATATTTCTTCTGACAAAAATTATTGGGGTTTTTTCCAAATCAGTTAAGTTACATGCAGACTTAGCATGTTAGCAGGGTTTTCCAGCAAAATAAAATTCTAAAAAATACAGCTCATATTGCTTTAAATATATTTCCTTTGGTATGCCAAGTGTTCCCTTTGTATTGTACCAATGCATTTTACTTTTTGTCCATAGGTAACAGACACAGGATCAGGCTTCACAACTCCGATCGCCACACATTGCGGCGTCATAAGTTCCCAATTTACGGTGACGTCAAGCTCCAATGAGGTCACCGTTCGGTTTCATTCTGATGAAACAATTCAAGGATATGGCTTCAGCATTTCGTATGTTCAAGTCGAACGTAAGTTGTGTCTTCGTTTTTTAGGGAGGTGGGGTTAGGGGAGTGGATGTGGTAGGACAAATACATGACATTGTATACATTTAACTTCCAAATATTCAATACAAATATGTTAAGGAATGAACTGCGAATAATTTTAGTTTTGAAATGTTACATTTGAGCATAATTTTAGAAATAAGCCACCATACCACATCTATAATAATACCCATAGCTATTACAAAGAATACACCGCCTCCCCCAGTATGGCTAATCGAGACTGAGATTCAGTCTAAATATTAATCCTAGCGGAATTTCAGCCGAGATTACACCACACCCCCTTATCCTAAATAAAATTAGCAAATCAAAGACATGTAGTTTGTAACCTGAGGGCGTTAACTAAAAAGAAAGGGGTTAAAGGAATTCAATGTATAATGTACCAGTGTATGATTCCAGCTTGTGGCGGGAAATACGAATTGTTGGAGGGCCGGTTCTTTCCTCCGGACTATAACAACATCTACTCGGCCAACGAACACTGCGACTTCCACATCAAAACCTATCCTGGGAGTCAAATCATGACGGCATTCAGCAAATTTAAACTGGAAGAGAAGTGGGGAGCGAGTTGCGTGGATTATGTAGAGGTATTCTTCGCCATTTTCTAATTGTGTATCTTTACATCTGGAATTTTTGAAGCCAAAACATTAATAATTACTAAAAAGGTGAGATTTGTGTAACATTTGAGCATTTGTTCTCTTCAGATTAGTGACCCATTTGCATTCGAACATCAAACATCAGGTGATGGAACTCCACACGATCACATCCTGGAAAATAGTCACCGGCATTACTGCGGCAGTACCACACCCCCGAACACTCTGTACTACGGGAACGAACTGCAAGTCAAGTTCCGGTCCGATGGGTCCGTGGAGAGCCAAGGCTTTGTGATGGAATGGGCAGCATGTGGCGGCAAGGTAACAGATCACTATGGCGAACTGAAATCTCCTGAGCTCTACCTCTCTCACATACTGGATATGACGTGTGTCTACACCATCGAACCGCAAGACGTACAGTCCTTCTTTGTGCAGTATTCATCCGAATTTGCTCAGACAAATATAAATGGAGTTTGTGATAACGCTTTACAGGTAAATGTTTCTGTCGCCTTATTTGTTACATTAATATTCTTTTCAAATTATTCTCTTCATGAACATATCACTGATATTTAAAAATATCGAACTCATTTTGTATTTATTTAGGTCAGGGAAATTGGCCCACAGAACAATTCATTAGTTAACCTGCCGTGCTCTGGCGATAAAACTGGACTTTTTCAAACTGGGGCAAAGAAATTACAGATTACTTTCAATCAAGCACTCGGAAGGCCTCGGGGTTTTAAGTACAGTCTTCTATGGACTGGTAAGTATTTTGCATACTATTTTAGCTTTTAAATGAATTTCAAATATAAGTTAATGTACTGTATATGATATGTATGAATACCAGTCCTGTTAAAAATGACACTTGTATTTTTACGTTCATTGGTTTCTGTTGCTTTTTCTACATTTTAATTTAAAAATAAAAGATAAACTTTTTAATTTCAGTTTTATGACCTCGCATGTACATGTAAATACAGTTATATCTTTGTGCTATATTCTGTATGGTTTTGTTTGTTTTTGTATCATATACCGTAAATTTATATGTTTTAAATAGCTTGCGGCAGTCGGGTTACTTCTCCGACCGGAAAAATCAGATCGCCATTTTGGCCCGGGTATTATCCAATCAAACGGTCCTGCTCTTACGTCATAGACAGTGTGTCCGGAAGTAACGTCGTTCTGGACTTTATGAACCTGAAACTTGTTCAAACAGACACGTGTGAGGATTATATTCAGGTACACGAACAATATAACTTATTGAATTATTTCGTTTCTATTTGATTTAAACATGATGGCATTTTATTTTCAGCAAACAGTATCTTAATATAATGATAGGATGCTGGTTCAAGTAGAAAATAATGCTTGCATGTTGATTTGCAATAAATACATGTAGTTCATGTAATAATTTTACCAGTGAAATAAGCAATTATAATTAAAACTAAAAGCTCACGATATGCTATTTTGGACTTGACACTATTTTTTATTTGAGGGCGTTTCTTTTCCAGATTCACAATGGCGCCGACGAAAATTCGCCCCTGTTGAGAGTTGTAACCGGAAGAACAATACCGGACACTACTATCTCTACCACCAGTCGGATGTTCGTCAAGTTTGTGGCGCAGTGTGATGTTAGCTCTGAGGGATTCCAAGCCAAATGGAGTGGTACGCTTTCATCTGCTCATACCTCAAACACTGCATTAATACAATGTCATGTACTGTAGCCATATGATAGTCAAAAAGTTTATGTGTGTTGTAAATATTTTCCGAATTAACTTATAACGAATTAACTTATGTAAGAAAAAAATTTAGTGGTTAAGTGGGTTTTCATCTGTCACTTTGGTACAATTATGTAGGTCTGTCTCACATACCCGTACATGGTCAAGTCCATATCTCAATTGATATATACTATTTTCCAAGATATTTTGTTTGTCATCGCGATTGAAAATTTTTAAAAAAAGGATACCTGTATGAAAAAATGTTGTTTCTCAGAAGGAAATTCTTTGGGTCTTATATAATGATTAGAGTAGATCATGTAATAAATAACGTGTATTTATGAAGTCAAACCATTCTTCTTGTTTCGTCTTCTAGTATTTAACATTTAAATTTTCAGTGTGTGGAGTAACACTGAGTGAAGAGTCGGGAGAAGTTATGTCCCCTAGTTATCCCCAGAACTACATCCGGGACATTGCCTGTAGTTACACCATCACCCAGTACCCGGGAAAAATAACATCCCTAACATTCATAGATTTCGAAGTTGGGTCAAAGGTCGACAATGAGTGTATAAACGATTATGTGGAGGTAATGTACATTTATATACATACAATTTCTTTTAGAATTGTTAATATTGAATAACACAATCATGTAAATTGTAACGTAAGTTCACTCAACTTCTCACTTGTCTAAGTGTTCAAAAAGTTATACATATATATTTGCTAATTTAAAATTTTAAAAAATTGCCAATAATAATTGAATTGTAAATACAAAATGATATACATATTTTTGATCCCAAATCAGCAATGTACAGTTCACAGTGTATTAAATATAAATGAGTTAGACCTGTACCTGTTTAAACGTGGAAACATCTTTGAATGTCCAACAAGGAAAGTTATCTTCTGCGAAACAAAATAATGTGTGTTACCTCTGTGTGAATCACGCAACGCCCTCTTACAGAACACGTCTTCCCGAGAAATGACGCTATTTGATGAGTGTAGTATTTGTTTAAAAATGAAAGCTGTTGTTTGCCTTTTAGGTGACATCTTATTTTTTCTTCTTCTCTGTTTATTCGGCCTACTTGCTTTAAGATAAAGATAATCGCGCTTCATTATACGGAATAACATGCACTTTTATTTCAGGGGTAAGCAATATTACATTTTCTGAGCATTAAATTTGATTTATTTAATGATTAATTCGTATGTACATATACCGAGCGGCTTCACTTGTTGGACCATATCCATTCGTATACATGTACTTAGCCTGTTGGGTATTGCAATTTTAAGATTGTGTAAGAATTCGTTGATAATGATTTTTTTATGTTTTTTTTTTTTGGCAGATTAGAGATGGGTTTATTCGACAGTCTACGCTAATTGGAAAGTACTGTGGGCGCTTACAAAAATTTACAGTAAACTCCACCAGCAATACAATTAACCTCATCTTAGTATCCACTAGCAACACAAACATCCGATACAGAGGGTTCAAGGCCACATACAAGTCCAATGTCAAAGGTCACAACGAATAATTAATTACATACATTAAGAAATAAATAATAAATTTAAAGGGGTTAACTTAGTTTTTTGGTTAATGGTCTATACTAAATCAATTTTAACTGTTATTCATTAAGATAACCCCAAATATGTGCAAAATAATTTTTTTGTATTATGTACAATATTAATAGTAAAGATGTTTTATTTTCTTTTTCAGACACAATGTCACCATCTACCAGCACAATCTCGCCAAACTTCACAATTATCTACAGAGGACTAACCGCGGATCAAGAAAACCTTTTAGGTAAGTAAAAAGATGTTATTCTATAGGAGATTTCCGTGCGAAAAATCCATTTATCGTGCTTTGTCTACTTTAATTGTTTAATTTTGTTTGTTAAACTCAGTATTGACTCACAATGAATATGATATTAAATATATGGGGTGTAAGTAATTTTGAATGCGTCTTTGTTTTGTAGATATGGATATCGCACTCATCACTATATTGTCAATAATCGTCGTCGTTCTCATTATCGTTATCATTGTCATGTTGATGATGAACAGAAGAAAAAAGTAAGAGGCTTTTTCATTCGTCCGCTTCAGATTTTTCGCTTTCGCTGGCCAACTCTCACATAAAGTTATCGAAATGAATTAATTAAATCTATTCCAGAACCCCAATGGTAGTACAAGAGCAGAAAGTGGTTGTTTCAAGTCCCTCGCGGAATGACGGCGTCTTGAATTTCCGTGACAACACACAGCTTCTTGACGTGTACAATAAAGTGGACTCACCCAGTCCGGAGAGCAAAGACTCGGACGTCAGGGCAGAGATCAATCTAACGCTGCAGCAGCAACTCAGAGAGCAGAGAAGACGCAAAAGCACCGGAAGTAACGTTCCACGTGACGTGTACGCTCAGCCACTGAAGAAACAGCTTCCGGAGAGAATTCAAGAGTCGACAGAATTCAGGAGCGTTTCTCCCTCCGCAGCTGACAGTTACAAGCAGACGGCGGACAACTACGCACAGATGACCGAGACTTACAAAGATGACCAATCAGATTTCGATAACTATGTGAGAGTTGACCAGCGCGCCAAAAGCCCAGTTATGAAGTTTTCTACCAGCAAGAGAGGGTTCGCCAATGAAGCGTACGATGATGTGGAAAGCACAAGGACTAAACCATCATCTGACATGATGTATTTATAAAGTTTTAATTGATGAAGTTAGCTATTTTGGTAAACTCGAGCTTATGGGCATGTACGTGTTTACATTTATGGCATGTTAACTTATCTACATTATGTCTATTTTGTTTTAACATGAGTTTAAAGACATATCTAAAATAAGCCATTCATTTAAACATATGAATAAGTAATATGTCTTTGATTATATGTACATGTATCCATAAATTATTTACATATTATTGTAAATACATTGTATCAAATTGAATAATAATGAAAATTCATTTTTTTAAATAAATGTTTTATTATTCTAGACATATCTTACTACATGTATATGATACATAATATACGGTGCAATAAGTGAACTAATGAGACTTGGTATTTTTTTTGTTTAAAGCAATCACAAGGTTGGGTTAGCATCTTGTGTAAACCACACCTATTACTGGTGTGAACGCGGGATTCTTCACCCCATTTCAATTACGTCACATATGTGGTCAGTAATTTGCATTAACTTTACCTGAATTTTTAAAACAAAATGTCAAATTAGTTTCCATGTTATAGAAAAACTTAGGATTAAAAACTTTTCATATTATTTGAATACAATGTAGGAAACGTATTCATATACAGACGCTGGTTAACTGAAGCAAAAGAACATCTGTCTTGTGCGAATTAATTTTACAAGAAATGTCCAATGTAACAAGATTTTACGAACGAATGTAGCTCCAGGCTTTTCTCTTATCATAATTTAGGTTTAGTTTACGTACAGAACCTTTTCAATAACGCATTTTCACAGGAGTTTGAAATCCGTTCATTGACAAATATTAAATCAACTTAATGTGCTACTTCCTTCACTATACTGATTTACATGTACAGTCATGTGCATGTACAGGTGTATATAAGTGATATTGTATTAAACAAGCTGGCCGCGATGGTATTGAATTCGAAGTCACAAAAGAGTATATGTTCTATACCCCCCCCCCCCCAAAAAAAAAAAATATAATTAAAAAAAAAAAAAAAACAACCAACAACAACAAACAAACAAACCAAAGAAACAAACAAACAATTAAAACGCTGACAACGAGTTCCATCCAGATAAATTCTGCTCGGGTTCGGGGAGCGAAATATTGTGAACAAGGTTTGTTTACTAATATTGCTTTCAGTTTTATTTTACTTTCGCAATGGTCAAAGTCCGTACTAGGATCAGCTGCCTGGGATAACATGGAAAGTAGCGTCTTGATGAAGGTATTCACTGGGTTAAGGAGACTTTTTTACGCTGTCTCTCCCAGCGAAACCTCGTTTCCTACTGTGGATGAAGTTCCTAAATATGTCGATGAGGTTAGTTGTGTAATTATATTTTCTTTTATAGAATTTTAACATCTGATGTATTCTCAATTTTCATAACCTATAAACCTCATTAATAGATTTTAATAACTGAACAAAAATAATGAAAATATAGATTTATTTCAATTATGTTTAAAGATTTGATAAGGATGTGATTTTGGTTTTTAAGAGGTGTGTCATAATTTTGTATATGCATTATGTAAAAATTTCAAATTCAGTATCTTCACTTAATCTAAATACTTTGGTGCAAGAGGAACATATATACAATATAAACATAAATACAAATTGTCAGTAGTATATACATGTATCTACATAGCTTAGTCATGCAGGAAATACATAGTAAAAAAGAACGTTTAACAAATTATATTTATTTAAAACTTTGGTATTAAAATAAAGGATTAGATCAGAGAAACAACTGAGGGGAAAAGACAGCATCGAAAATATTAAAAATAATTTCACACAATTTTCTCAGAGATTTAGAATTATATATGACATGAGTTCAGAGAAGTTTAAAACATTTTTCATGTAAAGATGTTTTTTCCTTATTTCTTCTAATGCCCATCATTCTGAAATAAAATGAAACTCATTACCGATGGGTCCTTTGTTACACAGTAAACATAGTCTCACGTGTAGAGGTGTACTAGTTATACCTTAATCTTTATGCTTGTTTCTACAGGGCAATGATGGTTTGATGAACGAAGTTTCATAAATTTTATTGTTAATTTTACAAGTAAATTATTGAGATACATGAACTTATCATAGCCAAAATTGGGTTTCAGAATTTGATACATGTACATATGACCTCAAGAATACCTAATTTATTTGGACAAATTGGTCTTTTAATCTCTGATTTATAGTGGCAGTAAACCATTTTGTATTGGCAAAATTTTGGTCATGTTAGATATATTGAAGTCCGAACAAGTTAAAAATTCGTTGGACACAAGCTAACCACTGATTATTATTGTAGCATTATTTTAATACTTTTCTATTTTTTATTTCATTTTATCCAGTAGATTAGTTTGTTTTCATTATTTTATGCGTATCCCTTAGCTTAGATTAATTGCTTTGTTAATCCTGACTGTGAACAGGTCATGGGGAGCAGTTAATTGCATTAGGAGGAGAGTGTTAGATAATAGATAGTGTGGGGAGCAAGGGGAGTAGTGATTTATAGTCTTTAGATTTATAGCTTAACCTTAGAAAAGTTCATGGGGAGTAAAGGAGGAGTGAGAGGAGTAATTGGGTATATATAGCCGGGATAATTAGAGAGGGTGAGAGAAGTGAGAGTAGAAATGTTTTGATTGTTTAATTGGATTTTAGTGCCTTTCATTCATTTACACGTATTTTGGATTTATTATGTGATTTTCATTTGGATTATATTTTATTCTACTTTTGGATTTTAAATAAACATTTGTATTTTTTTTAATTGCGTTTATCTTAAAGAAGAAATTAATTACTACAAAGATTTACATTACGCTACCAAACAGAAGGAAATTATGAAAGTGGATTAATATATAAAGCTCGGAAACGCTACAAATGGTGGCAGCGGTGGGATAAAACAATGTGATTATCCTATGGATTCAGTGATTCGTTGGATTTATTTGTAAAGATTTTATTGTAAACTACAATGGATGACAATGGATTTAAATTTGCAAAAGTGATGGATTACAGTGATTCTGGAGAATTAATATTCATTGGATTTATTCGTGTGGATCATCGAAAAGAGTGTCCAAATTGTTTTGCTATGTTCTTGAAAATGGAAAATCGTCATAAAATCTTTGCGGACAATGGAAAAATTATTAGTGAATTCTACAGATGTCCGTTTTGTAAGTGCAGGATCAAGGCACACAGTGATTAAACAGAGAAATATTTCAATTGGAATTTTGTGATGTGTTTTGTGAAAACGTCTGTGTTGAAAAATGGATGAAACTTCTTATTCTTTAATGGATATGGAAATGACAAATTGTGTCAGAACTCCGAAAAGAAGGACACCAGGATTATTTTCTAATTCAGGAAATACAAGTGTGAAACGAAGATTGGAGGATTCATTCGAGGATGAAACTGTGCAACATGGGAAACCTGAGGAGGAGAACTCAAAATGGAATTTCTCTGTGTTAATATGGATTCTACTATTGACCATTGTATGTGTTTTTGTTCTTGGATTATATCATTATTTTCCGGGATATATGTTTCTGTGCTTGACCAAGGAATTTCTTATTTCCTTTGGAATTGTTACCGTGTGTGCGTTGTTCATAAATGTGATTACGAAAATTTCTACAAATCCAAACAAACCTATTACTACACCAGAAATCTATGGCAATGGAAAAGAACGCAATCTTGGAACACCTTATTCAGGAACTACGCATCAAATTAATGTCAAACGTACTTTCAAAGGAGATGGAAATGAAATTTGGAGTGAATTCATCCGATATTTTGAAAATGTTGCTGTTCTTAATAACTGGAATTTGGATCACAGAAGACGGATTTTATTTACAACTTTCAGAGGCCAAGCTGAAACATATGCTTATGGATTACCAGAGGAACAGAGAAATGATTATGAAGAACTTGTTAAAGCAATGGACAACAGGTTTGGACATAAGGCAATGAAAGAGAGTTATGTTGCTGAGGCAAAATTTAGAAGGAAGAAAGAAGGTGAATCGTATAGAGATTTTGCCCAATGTCTGGAGGATTTGTATCGACGTGCACATCCTGAGAGCAGAGAGTATGTTCAAGAATGTAGTCTAAAAACATTTCTTGATAACTGTAGTGAAATGGAAAATTTTAGACTTGCAGTTAGAAGAACTCGTCCTAAAACTCTACAAGAAGCAGTAACCGCAGCAATGCAAGAGGATTGCATACGGATCAGTGAGAAACAAAACAAAGATCCTAGAATTTTCACGAAGCCTAGAGTTTTCCAGGTTAGCCAATGGAATGATGGAAATAACGATATTGACAACAAAAGATCAGGTGTGAAGAAGACATGCTATAGATGTAATTCTACACAACATCTTATTAGGAATTGTCCTGTCAACAGTAATTTGAAAACAGGCAGTGCAGTGGAAGGAGGCACACGATTTGGTAAAAAGCAGTTAAACAGCGGGAGACCGAGGCAGTAGGCCGTGCGTTGGTCGCTGATATGAATAGGCCTAGTACAGAACCAATCACTCACAATAATTTGCAAGTAGTTAATAACAGGGCTCATGATGAGGAACCGTGCAATTCTGATTATACGGTGGAAAAGCTCAATGAAAGTAAATATTGTGATGTTGAGAGGAAAACAGAGGTATGTGAAATTTTAATTCCAGGAAGAAAGGAATTTTTGATTAATGGTTTGATTCAGGGAACACCGTTAACATGGAAGATTGACACTGGAGCAAGGAAAACATTTATCAAGGAGGAAACGTTTTATAGCATTCCTGTGGATAATAGACCTGTACTAGAGCAAGTGAAAAGTAAATTTTTATCAGCTGATGGACGTAAACTGAAAATTTTGGGAACTGCTAAAATGATTCTTACTTTGAAGGATATTGATATTGAATTTCGTGTATTTGTTGGAGGAGTCACACATGATTTATTAGGAGAAGATTTTATTGTTAAGTTCAAATGTAATTGGAACTATGAACTTTGTGCTTTGAGTTTGGCTTATAATCAAGAAGAAGGTGCATATGTAAATGAAGTTTGTCCAACAAGGAAAATTTATAATTTGGATTCTGTTTCTATTCCTGGAAGACATGAAATTGTTGTGAGATCTGTGCTTAAGAATGCAAATGGAGAAATTGGAATTCCAATGCCGTTGACAGTTTTTGTGAATTCGTATAAACTAGGAGTTGCGAGAACACTTATCGATGCAAAGAATACAGAATTGTACATTCGTCTCTATAATCCAGGAGATCGTGAAATTACTGTACCAAGAAATACTGAAATTGCATTGTTTGTGCCAGTGACATATGTGAGTCAACCATTTTGTGACAAAGATGATATTGTAGCAGCAATTAGCAAGAGAGATACTCAAGAACTACCAGAGTATTTGAAACCAGTCTATGAAAATGGGATTGTGAATTTAAATTCACAGGAGTCTGAAAAGTTTAAGGAATTTCTCTATGAAAGGAGAAATGTGTTTGCTGACCCAGATGGAGTTTTGCAGAGAACTAGTGTTGGTGAGCATAGGATTAAGTTGAGTGATGGAATGCCGTTCAAGGAGGCGCCGCGGAGAGTTCCACTATTTAAGAGAGAGATTCTAGATCAAGAAATAGGGAAATTACTTGATCAGGGAATAATTGAGAAATCCAGCAGTCCATGGTCGTCGCAACTTGTTCTTGTACAAAAGAAGGATAAAAGTTGGCGAGTGTGCGTGGATTATCGTAGATTGAATGCAAAGACGATAAAGGATGCATATCCGATTCCTAGGATAGATGATAACCTGGATGCGTTGGCTGGATCAGTTTGGTTTTCGTCATTGGATTTGAATATGGCGTATCACCAAGTGCCTATGTCAAATGAGGACAAGGAGAAAACTGCCTTTGCTACACCAAGAGGAGGGTTATACCAATACAATGTTATGCCCTTTGGATTATGTAATGCTCCAGCGACTTTTCAGAGAATTATTGAGAGAACATTAAGTGGACTACAGTGGAATGTGGCTGTACTTTATCTAGATGATATAATTGTGTATGGGAAGAGTTTTGATGAGCATTTGGAGAATTTGAAAAAGGTGTTAGATAGACTGGATGGAGCTAATTTGAGGCTTAAGGCAAAGAAATGTTCATTTTTTAAGAAAGAAGTGTCATTTCTCGGATATGTTGTTTCTGAGACAGGAATCAAGACAGACCCTGCCAAAACTGAATCAATTAAAAAGATACCAACACCAAACAATGTCACAGAATTGCGAAGTTTTCTTGGATTAGTATCTTATTATAGGAAATATATAAAGGATTTTGCCAGTATTGCAAAATGTTTGCACTCTCTAACGAACAAAAACAACAAATGGATATGGACAGAGGAGTGTGATCGAGCTTTTGAAGAACTAAAGAAGAAATTACAAAATGCGCCAATTTTAGGATATCCAGATATTAATGATGGAAGTTTTATTCTAGACACAGATGCAAGTAATGAGGCCATAGGATGTGTTCTTTCACAAATTCAGAATGGAAGAGAAAAAGTTATAGCTTATGGAAGTAGAACGTTGAGCTCCGCTGAGAAAAACTATTGTGTAACCCGAAAGGAAATGTTGGCAGTGATTTACTTTGTGAAATACTATAAGCATTATTTGTTAGGAAGAGAATTTATCCTGAGAACGGATCACGGATCTTTAACTTGGCTTCATAAATTCAAAGAACCAGATGGACAAATATGCCGATGGTTACAACAATTAGGACCATATAACTTTACAATCATTCATCGGGCAGGAAAACAACATGCAAATGCTGATGCACTTTCAAGATTACCCAAAGAAGGATCAACTGAGGGATTGTGTAAACAGTGTAAAGAAAATCATAAAGATTATGACGGTGATTTTGTGACACGTGTGAAAGATCTGCGGGAAAATTCAAATGAGACCAAAATGACGAACGACATCATATGTGATATTTTTCAGCTATTCAATGTGACAAATGAAGAGAAAATTGATTCTGAGCCTAAGGAAGTAACAACTAAAAAAAAGAAGCAAAATCGTCCACGTCGCGCAAAACAACGAGAAATACCTGATTTACAACTTACTTATGAGGAAATCCGAAAACAACAAGAAAATGACACAGGAATTGGACCTATTCTTCAATTATTTGAAAAATATGGATCTGAGAATAAACCACCTACTAGTGAAGTGACAAGTTTTGACCCCGAGTGCAAATTTTGGTACAACAGATGGGAAATATTGGAGATATATCAACGTGTTTTGTGTATTAAGTGGGTTGAAATTGAAAATGTGAAATTAAGGATTTGTACACCAAAGAATATGCGTGACGTAGTGATGTGGTACCTACATGATTCGCCAGTTTCTGGACATCTTGGAATTCAGAGGATTATACGAAAAATGAATCAAAGTTCGTATTATTGGCCAAAAATTCGAGAATTTGTGACCGATTATGTGAAATCGTGTCATGTGTGCGAGGAAAGGAAAAACCCACAACGAAAAAAACGAAGCGCTATGGAATCATTTATAACTGGAGGACGTTGGGAAAGAATTGCAGCAGACATTGCTGGACCGTTTCCAAAATCTGAGAGTGGAAATGTGTATATTCTTGTGGTAGCAGATTACTTTACCAAATTTGTGGAAATATTTCCGATTCCAAATATGGAAGCCGAAACTGTAGCCAATGTTATATTCAAAGGATGGATTAAACGTTATGGATGCCCTTATGCTTTGCATACAGATCAAGGTCGACAATTCGAAAGTCAACTTTTTCAAAACTTGTGTTCATTACTTGGAATCCATAAAACCCGTACAACTCCGTTTCACCCAAGATCAGATGGAATGGTAGAAAGGTTGAACCGCACAATAAAGGATATGCTGTCAAAATACATTTCATTACATCAGAATGATTGGGACAAATTCATTGATGGAATTTCAATGGCTTACAACAGTACAGTGCATGAAACAACTGGAATAAGTCCATTCAGAATGTTATATGGATCAGAAATGGTGATGCCTGTGAATTTATTCTGTGATCAGGATAACAGTGTCATTAGTGATCAAATCAACTACCATAAATATGTCCGTGAGTTAAAACATGAATTAGAACAGTGTCATGAAGTTGCGAGGGAAGAAACAAAGAAAAACAGCCAAAATCAGAAGAGGCGTTACGATCTTAATGTGAAAAATATTAAGTATTGTGTTGGTGATACTGTGTGTCGTTTCCAACCACAACAGATACTAGGAACAAAACTTAAATTGGCAAGAAATTGGAGTGGACCGTGGATAGTGACTAAAAAACTTAGTGATGTGTTATACAGGATTCAACATTCTATTTATTCTAAACCTGTTGTGATTCATGCAGACAATCTGAAACCATTGCAAGTGAATAAAACTGTGTATTTGAAACTTCAGCGTATAATTCGCCAGTGTCCGGAAGGTGATTCTGATGTCATTATTCCAAATTTATATCCCAGTGATGAAGTGGCAGGAGAGAACAATGAAGACCATTCAGACATTAGTGAAAATTCTGAGAGCAAAACCACCTTGCCAGATACAGATAAGATGCAGAAATTACCGTTAGAGAGGAGCAGGGAGGAGAATGATGGACATTTGTCACCACCAAAACAGATGGAACAAAAGAAGACAAGACATGGCAGGATTATAAAAACCCCAACCCGATTCAGAACATAAACATTTGGATATGTACCCACAGAGATGTACCAATGTTTTGAATGTAACTTAACTTATAAATACAAAAGGAATTTACAAAGACATTTAGAAGAACGTCATTTTTCGACAAAGAAAATTTTCAAATGTGATATTTGTGGAAGAATTTTCACCAGGAATTCTAATCTTAAAAGACATTTCTTTAATCAACATAGTTTAACAGAAATTTTAGACGATTTAGAAGAGTTTCCCATTGAAACAGGATTAGTTGTAAATTCAACCATGGACTATCCCATCAACAGTGAACTTTATGAGGACATTTCGTCTGATGAAGAATCATTTGACAACGCTGAAGAATTTGTTTCCGAGTGTGAGGAAACATCCAACATTCCAACTTCAGAAATTCCAAAACCCGAAATTCCAACACCAGAAAGTTCAACACCAGAAATTCAAACATCTGAAAAGAAAAATTCGATGACCATTCAATTAATTAAGAAAACAGTGTCATATGAAGACGGAAGAACTGAAGTTGTGAAAGAAATTAACTTTTCTTACACAGAAGAAATGAGGGAAGTTTCTCCATATGAAGTATTTTCAAACTTTTTAAACGACTTTATGGATGAATCGTAAAACGTGCCAATTGTGATTTCTGACTCCATAAACTAATTCCGTAACCGGTTTTTTTTTTTTTTATTTGCTTAACCTGTCGACTTACCATGGAGTGACTTCTGTAAATAAACTGTAAACATAATGTGAAGAAAACCAAAATTATGAACTGTAAATATTTGTTCTTATAATGTTTTCGTAGCATTGTTAGATTTTTTTTCTTTTATTCTTGCTTATTTTATAAATGTATTATTTTTGTTTTTGATTTTTTTTACATATTTTTGTATATTGATTTTATGTTTGAAAGGCATATTTTATTCATGCGTATCATTTTTTAATTTGCATTTTTCTATTTTGAACGGTGTGCAAAATCTAAGTAGGGGGAAATGTAGCATTATTTTAATACTTTTCTATTTTTTATTTCATTTTATCCAGTAGATTAGTTTGTTTTCATTATTTTATGCGTATCCCTTAGCTTAGATTAATTGCTTTGTTAATCCTGACTATGAACAGGTCATGGGGAGCAGTTAATTGCATTAGGAGGAGAGTGTTAGATAATAGATAGTGTGGGGAGCAAGGGGAGTAGTGATTTATAGTCTTTAGATTTATAGCTTAACCTTAGAAAAGTTCATGGGGAGTAAAGGAGGAGTGAGAGGAGTAATTGGGTATATATAGCCGGGATAATTAGAGAGGGTGAGAGAAGTGAGAGTAGAAATGTTTTGATTGTTTAATTGGATTTTAGTGCCTTTCATTCATTTACACGTATTTTGGATTTATTATGTGATTTTCATTTGGATTATATTTTATTCTACTTTTGGATTTTAAATAAACATTTGTATTTTTTTGAATTGCGTTTATCTTAAAGAAGAAATTAATTACTACAAAGATTTACATTACGCTACCAAACAGAAGGAAATTATGAAAGTGGATTAATATATAAAGCTCGGAAACGCTACATTATATTTTTGTTGAAATGTTGTGAAAACAAATATCTGTACACAATATGCACAGTTTTGTTCTATAGGCTTTTGAGCAATTTTGCTTAATATGTTACAATTCTTGTAAAACATCAATTAATATGCATTGGATAACGCCCTGTTTCACCATATAACATAAATTTGAAGTTGTGCTTTTGAAATATTTAAATGTACACATTCAACAATATTTAAATTATCAATAAGGAGTGTTTTTGAGGATCTCCAAATAACAACAAATTTGCTAAATTGAATATGTCTAGTTTTCATTAGGCATTTTGTAGCACGCTGATCCGAGTAATAATTTGAAGCGTGTATTCACGTAATAAATAAACACCATATTCGAGCTCTCATGTTTTCCTGTGTGACGTCTTAAAAGTAAACTATGACTGTTTGATAACTAAAAGCTATTTCTTTCATCTAGGCTATACCATTCTTTATTGGCTTGGTTATTCTGGAAGTACCAATACTGTACTGGAAAGGGAAGAAACTTCCACGATTTAACGACAGCTTTAGTTCCCTGGCTAATGGTCTTCTTTCTCTGTTACACGGGTATGTGTCTCGTGATCATTTTCATTTCGATAACTTACTAATTATTATTAATACATTATGAAGTTCTGTGATATGAATTTAAAAAAACAACATAATTTCTGAAATTTTTTCATTGCTTTTTCCAATTTTACCGTTTGTAATGCTCTAATTTAAAATATTTCTAAGAAATTACCAACTTGTCGAGTTAGAAGCGAAATGAGGTGTTAAATATTTTGTATGTAAACAATTGTACTCGTGTCCTGTTTTTGTTGACATACTACTGTGCATTGTAGACTATGCCGTGCTTCCTTCAATGAGTTCCTTTAAATTCTACGTTAAGTTTTGAGCAAGTGTAATAGTGATATAATGATAATTCAGACCAAATGATATGCTGTACTATCTATACATCTTAATTAATATTCCTGATTCTGTAAATGAAGGAAGCTGCATTTCTTACAATCCATAAATCATCTAAAATAAACGGTCAATCTCGCTTCTACCACCTCAAAAAAAAAAACAACAACAAAAACGAATAAACAAGCAAACAAACAAACAAACACAAAAAAAAACACTCAAACAACAAGATAACCCGAACAAACAACTTTGTGGTTCCGAAGATGTACAAAGTGTAGGAAATGTGTTGTCATTCATTTTAGATAAACTTTATTGTGAATTTTTTCGACAATATGCATCGAGATAATTTTATGTTAACAGTTACGCAGATGAGGGTTAATGTAAAAAGCAGTTTTGATAGGTTTTGTGTATGTATTGTATAATATATATATACTCTAGTTTGATCTTTGCTAGGCTCCTTTTCCGGTCAGTGGAGCTGACGACTTACGTGTGGGTTTATGAACGCTTCAACGTGATTAATCTCCCCTGGGACAGCGCCTGGACCTGGTTACTAGGCTTCATAGGCGTGGACTTCGGCTATTACTGGGTACACCGCTGTGGACACGGTAACTCTCTCTCTCTCTCTCTCTCTCTCTCTCTCTCTCTCTCTTTCTCTCTCTCTCTCTCTCTCTTTCTCTCTCCTCTCTCTCTCTCTCTCTCTCTCTCTCTCTCTCTCTCCTATACATGTATACAATCAATGTCATCGTTTACGTGTAGAGGTCAACCTGATGTGGGCGGGGCATCAGGTTCATCACAGTTCGGAGGACTACTATCTGGTCACCGCCCTCAGGCAGTCGGCCCTGCATATGTATACTGGATGGGTAAGAAATACAGTGCGATGTTCTGACAATCCAAGCTAGAGTTATGCCGCTTCCATTAGCACGCATTAGGCCTATTGAAATCATCAATTGTCCTAGACTTAGTTATTCTCGCAAGACCTCTTTTCATATTATTGTCCTTTATCTAAGTCTTTCGATAATATACATGTAACACACATCACATTATAAACATTTGATCGTGTATTCATATAAAGTTTTATATTAAATGAACAGTTCCCTTTACATCTACATAAAATTTATCTAAAGTTTACATTTGAATGTGTCATTTGGACTTCTACAATACATGTACATGTAACTACGCATGTAAAATTTTGCATAGAGTGATTATACTCTTTCAAAATGAATACGAAGGTTATCATATGTATATACCAGACATTATGATATTATTTCTGTACAGCAAATACGACAATTGCATTCAAATGTTGAATATAATACATGTACAAACAAAGGGACAATAGCTTGATACAGTAGTTTCCTGCTTATTAGTGTGAAATTAGCAGTCATTTAATTCCCAGCGTACCTTGTTGTTTGACTGATGAATGTACCTATAAAGGGTGTTTTAATTGGACGTTTTTTATCGATTTTTCTTTTCCAATTCCAAAGAGCAGAAGAATAAAATAATATTTCATTGCTTACTTTGGAGGAAATTAGCATGTTTTATTATAGAGATACCGCTTGAACAGTCTTTTCGACCACTTAATTACTTTGATATGAAATTTCAGGGGGATACTGCTTCCACCGCCTATTCCACTTAAATTGCTGGTTTGAATTTATTTACATACAATATTTTAAAAATTGATATCGTTTGAAACAAACATGAAACTTACATAAAACATTTGAAGCACATAAACAAGATATCGATTGCCAATTTATTACTTAGTAGTACATGAAGACAAGACCCCCATCGCCCCCCCCCCCCCCCCCCCCCCCCACAAAAACCCCCGATTTAGCTAGACCCCTGGGTTGTTGAGTCTCCTTTTGATAGGAATTTACACAAAAACCACGTTTTATAATGGGTAAACTTTTAAAGGTTGCTGGGTTTTGAACACATTGAACGCGTTTAAGAGATGAAATATTATAAGAAATACTGAATATCACAGGACTATTTCTGATGACGAAAAAAGTACGCGTTCAGCATAAATAGACACCTAGTGCCATGTTCTTGTGCATTGTGTCCAGCGTAACTTCCAGAGTTGTTTGTAAAATAACCCAGCGGTATGCTTGCCATGAAATAAGAAGTGTTTCTCTCTTTATCATGTAGAAGTAAACATTATCTGGGCTGCCCACCAAACTCATCACAGTTCTGAAGACTACAACCTTACCACTGCACTCCGACAATCTTGTGTCCTTCGTTATATATCCTGGGTAAGGCGACATAAAAATACCTTGAACATTGTCCATTATCTAGGCTACATATATATCTGAGGTCAGGGCATTCATAGACTTTCAGTTTAATAATGAATAGATAAATGTCAAGATTGTAATTGTGTGTACATGTATTTATGATAATATTTTTATCTCGTTTGTCCGAAAAATAGGACATGACGGCGATCAAAACTTTCATTTTACCATCACAAATTCATACAAAAAATTGTCTTTGCAATGACAAAGCAAAAATGAATATCGTATTGTCTCGATCTTTCTTTAATTAACAATAACTTTACTGAGATTAACTTCGTATATTGATTCAATAAGTACTACTCACTCCCACTGACTGCTTTATCACGTGACACTTTCTTGAACCACGCCTACGGACCCGTCAATCAGATACTGTCGGAACGTTATAATAAATAAAAATAAAAGTGATTTTTTAATTAATTTTGGATGTCAAGTTTACCAAGACACATTTTATGACGTCATATAATCAGATCATTCTACGTATCTTATCTTGTTGTAACTATAATATCTACATGTTCATTGATTACCGTGATACCCATAAAATTTTCTAGATACGGATATACAAATCAGAACTCGTTTATCAATTTCCATTTTTCTACGCACTTTACTTCCATTAATTGCACTGCCCTTTCTTTTATATGTATGGATAGCATTATTAAACTGCTTGAAGTTTAAATTGAATCCAAGAGAAATGCCAAGTAGAAAAAGTGAAGCAAAGAAAAATATATAGATATATGACATTTTTACATTCCAGTCAGCTGAAGTTTCTGATTCTATAATGCCACTGTGACGGTTATAAAGGCCACGGTGATAAATGTTGAATGGAGGAGAAATATCAGTTTGTTTATGTGTTTAGGTTTATCATTAGCTGTAAAGAGGTTAGCATTTTTGTTGCTGATAAAAGTGGTGAACTCGTCAAATGATGCTTAATAAATGGATAAAATTCCATGAATTAAACTTGCTTTTTGTATGTTTTACAATGTATACGTATATGCAATGTAAATTACGGCAACGAATAAGATTCAATATTTATATTTTCCAAATATGACAAATGTATCTTTATCTTTATATTAAAGTCCTTTTCTTACAACTAATAGAAAAAAGAACAAAAGAGCATTAACTACACCAGGTTCTGTTCATTAGACAATTCACAAGTTTTCCTGAAGGCTTGGTAAAGTTATTAATGCCATCCTCAGAAGGCATACTGTACATACCCGACTTTTTGAAGTTAATCATTACATGCACGTATTACACCCAGATGAATTAAATCGAGAAAAGCATATTCTTTACTTTAAGAATTGTTGTGGATGTAATTACTATAACATAAGGCTCCAAAGAAAACTTCAATTACAGGTATCCAATTTCAATAGGATTTCAAAGAGCAAACACAGGGGCTCCTAGAAGTTTAATGATTCTGAAGTCTTTATAGCTATGTAATTACCACTTACAATTGATTTGGGTTTGTTATGTTGTGCCTTTTTTCTTTAGATGTTTTACCTCCCACTTGCTATCGTGATGCCGCCTTCAGTCTTCTTGGTTCACACACAGTTCAACCTGTTGTACCAGTTCTGGATTCACACGGAGGTATTATAACCTCTAGTATATGAATAGCAAAGTATCATTGCATGATGGAGGAAATATATTTTTATAAACATGATATAGAGAAGAGCATTCTACATGTACACTATATCATTATGAAAGCTCTTTTGACAACTTTGACTTAAACCAAATAGAGTTAAAATAATGTTAAACCTAATCGTGACAAATCAAATATTGAATGTAATTATTGTCATAACCAAAGTTATGATTAATCTTTCATGCAGAAAAATTTATCTTCTATTAAAAGTTCGCCATCAAGCATGTTTTCACGTGACTGTAAAAGTGGTAATTTACGCGTGCGGAAAATTTACACTAATTACGTGGTACCATGAAATACGCGTAATATACCCCAGCGCGTATGGTAAAAAAAATCAAAATTTTAGTGTGTTAAATCAAGCATCGGCGAATTTAATACCAAAGCGTTTTGTTTGACTATAGAAAACGCGTACTTTACCGCCGGCGTAAATAACCACTAGTAATCTTACAGATATTGAATTATCAAACTGATTTAAACTGGCAAAAACATGTTGTCAAATCAGTCAGAAGATGCAATCCCCCTGAGGTTTTGTATCAAAAGCATCGCATTATGATTGATAATTATTTTTTCCGACCGATAAAGATATTGTCAATAATAGTTAATGTAAGAAAAAAGTAACCACTACATGTATTCTTTTGTTTCATTAGACTGTAGACTCTCTGGGGCCTCTAGAGTGGATTCTGAACACACCAAGTCACCACAGAGTTCACCACGGTAGAAACCGATACTGCATTGATAAGAACTATGGAGGAACGCTGATTGTATTTGATAGGATCTTTGGTAAGAAATCGACCATCTTCGATTCTGTTTGCCAAATTACCAAAACGTTTTCAATTCATTATTGGCACTGACATGAGACAACAAGCCTTCGAATAAAAGAAAAAATAGGTGTTTACGTCACTTACGATAACGTCATCTGATAATTAAATTAAACTAGATTCGTGACATTTGTCTGTCAATTTTAGTATTTTAGCTCAGCTCTCAAATTAATTGTATCTATTCATATTAGGCTAGTGCTTTCCAAACCAATCATGAAATCAATCATAATAAACCTTTCACAACTGATTGTTTTCTATCAGGGAATGAAGAAAAGAAGTTAAAGATCCTTTAAATAGATTTGATATATATTATTTCTTCACTTAGGGCAGGTATATGTTAGTTTGAGAGTTACTGCAATGCTGTTGCTTTGCAATATTAATAAGTATTCCACCTGCAATATGTATGGCAACGATCCTCTCAAATTGACGTTTTAACCCTATTTTATCCATATTTCAAAGACCGTGTAGTGTGCGACAGAGTGTTCAGGTTCTGTTCGTCATCTAGAGCAAGATTTTTCGGCTTGCACGCTTATAGGAAATTGTGTTCCGCAGTAGTTCAAATCCTGGCCGGGGCGGAGATGAACCTTCAGTATCTAGTGAATTTCATAAAGACATATATTTTTTATTATACCCCACTTGGAAACCTACGCTAATAATAATATTTGAACACTACGTACAAAACCAAAGAATATACAAGACGCCTTCAAGCGGGAATCATAAAACGCATGAAATGCTATGTTATATGAGTAATAATTCAAATTTTGATACCCCTCTACCTAAAAGCCAGGATGATGCCCCAATGGTAAAAAAGTTTTGCGTAGAAATAATAAGAAAGAGAAAGTTGATATGTTGTACAGGTAAGCGTCGTGGCCCATTAGCGTTATTATTTGTAATTCCTTGACTATATGAATACCCATTGATCGTTTTTGCTAGATTAACTAATTAGACTTAGTGCAAAAAATTAATTTCACAAATCAATCCATCATGCATGCTATGAAATTACAAAACGATTCAACTATTCAGGTTCATTCTGTTTCCATGCCATGGAGCCGAAATCATTTGGCAATTATCATTTTCAGGGTGAACAGAGACAAAGTGTTATTACCTAGAAATGCTATAAAATGATTTAAATGCTTGACGCAAACATAACCATTCGTCGTTAAGATGGCTGTGTTAGATAATAGTGTGTGATTTCCATCAAGCTTAATTCTCTTGTTTACAGGTCAGCTGATTAGACTCCAGATCGGCCAAAATTGTTTCTTTATCGGTTCGTTCTCTTGCTTAAATAGAATATATATCAACTGGAACAAAGATCATGTCATGAAATCGACAAAAAACACTTTGTTTCTCATTATGCTAGGACCTGTGCTTCAGTGCATGGTAACCTATATCATTCCAATCTAGCATAAAGTTTGAATATAGTCTGAAACGTTCGATAGCTAAATTAAAAATCATTATCTCTCTGTTATAGGTACTTTTGCAAAGGAGCAGGAAGAAGTCGTATATGGACTAGTCCACCCTCTGACGTCATGGGACCCCATAAATGCCCAGGTAAGGAACCCAAAAGAAGGACAAATGTTTGCGGTGTTTTTTTTTTCAGTTTTAAATGTCTTTGATGACTGAGGTGTGATTTTTGATAACACAACTAAAATATTTAAGCAGGCATTGTATTAATCCAAACTATAGAACTCCATGTTAAATGCAGTTTTGTTAAAGGTTGTAGACGTTTTATTTTTATTTTTTTTTTTTTTTTTGCAATCAAGACTTTGAATTCATTACAAATTAACACCAGAAATCCTTTCAATAAATAAAATGACAAAACTAAATTAATAGATTTAGAAATTGCGCCCATTTAAATCTTTTTAAGGTGGTATGGGACATCTGTCGATATTAATGTTGGTTAAAGTATATTATGATTAAAATACTTTCACCGGTTTAAAAAAAAGTTTTACGATTTTTAGCCAAAAATAGCCTTTTGAAAATATTTGGAGAGGGAAAAATTGTGAAAACCCCCGAGCGGGATTCGAACTCATGACTTTCAGATTCGTAGTAAACCCTCTTAACACACTGCGCTACACTGTTAGGTGACTATGTTAATTTAAGAAAAAATTACTCAGATAATTACACCAAGTCTTAATTTTGTTTTTTATTTCGATAAACAATACCTCACAACATGGAGATGTCCCATACCACCTTAATAGCAACCTTTTTAAAAAAAAAATTAAGATTTTTGTAGAAACACATCTTCTGTCTGATGCAAAACAATGATCAAGTTATACAGCAATAATTCAGGTCTCCTGAAAGTACATGTAGGTTAATGCCCTTGGTTTGCAAATCATTAGTAGGCATAGAATAGTATACAATTATTAAATGCTTGAGCAGTCAATAAACCCGAATATTTTTCCAGGTGCAGGGAACAGCTCAGTATGATCAATAGATCATACTGAGCTTTTCCCTGCACCAAGGGAAAAAATTCGGGCTTATTGACTGTTCAGGCATTTAATAATTGTTTTATTACCTAATTCCGTTACTAGTAATATGTGTTCACAATTCTTTATTACAGAATTTTATACCATTATGCATTATTATCATTGTTAATTAATACCAAGATGACCTAAAAGATAAATTTTAAGAACAATATTAAAATAAACATAATAAAGTTATCTTTTACTTTTGTAGCAATTAAACTTTTTCCAAAATACGTTGCCGGTCCAAAAGATCGCAGTCTATTGACCGGCGCTTCAATAGACCAAAGTCTATTGACCGGCGGTCTAATAGATCGCAGTCTTTTGACCGGCAGTTCAATAGATCACTTTCAAACCTGAATACACATACAAAATAGATGAAAATATTTAATCTGTAATAAAACAACAAAATCCCTTTTGACTATGTAATAAAAGGTACTACAGATTGAAGAAGCTCAACATTTTCAAACATAGCAAAGGGAGTGAAAAACATGTATGCATATATAACCGGAAATATAAATAAACGGATAGAAGTGGTCGATATGGCATTGTATTATATCATGTGTCTGCAGGTCTGTTTGTCAGTATATTTATCATTTTATTGTAGATCTGTCATCTTCAGTACATGTGGGACGTATTCAAAGAAACAGAAGGATTGGGTAATAAACTAGCAGTGATTTGGAAGGGACCTGGCTGGGCTCCGGGTAAGCCCCGGACTGGGCTTATTGAAGATATACCGGATGTAAGGCTTTGATCTTGTGAATTAGGTTAATCATATTTCAATGTTATTCCTGCGTCTTTGTAAAAATCGCCCTCACGTTTCTTTTCATATATGTAGTAGGTAATTGTACTCTTGGATAATACTAATTTATGACGTCCGCGAATATTGATAGGAATTTCAAGTTTGATACGAACCATGTTGCATCTAGAGAATACGAGGAGTGCCCGAAACGATGAGGCCTCAAATGAACCATGAGGCTTTTTAGTAACCAATAAACTCTTTGCAAATCCTCGGAGATTTTTCGATAGCTCTTAATGGCCCATTTTGTAGTTTTTATATTTTGATAGTTGTACAAAACGTCCAGATAAATTCAAATCAATGCATATCAACAAAATATTTCTATTGGAGAACTTTGAATGCGGACATTGGAAACAAATTTAAGACCCCTTCACTTACAGCGGAAGGGAACACCGGTCCCTCAGCTGAATTCTTATAGTTTGCCAAATGATTTTATAAAACTGGTCATTTTTATAACGATTTATGTTTGGAGGAGATGTTTTTCAATTTTTGCCGACTTATGTACACTCAGTGCCGTTCTGATTAATAACATACCAAAGTAAAATGATTCAAACGCATCCAAGTAGGCGAAAAATCTTGCATAAATATTATTTTTCTATCCTGTCAAAATCTCTTAAATAATTTAAAGATGCCAACAATTTGTATCTATGGAAAGAAACGCGAATACTAGACTAAGTGCTTCAGCAAATAAATTGAAACATTAAAAAAACGACGTGGGCTATGAAAAATTAAAACGCATTCATTTCCGTTCATTGTTCTTGGCAATAGTTCCTGGAAAAAAAAATAACAACACTTATCAAACATTTCAGAGTGTATTTGCAAAAGAATACGTTTCGCGAAATATCGCGAAAATTTCGTGTATTATCGCAAAAGTTTCGCGTTTTGCATATATTTGCAAAATCCCTCTTTATTTTGCAAAATTTATAATCTGTTCTCGATAGTTACACGTATATTCAAAAATAGTTTAGGTAATTGTTAATGAAATGAACTTTATGAGCTTTCTGTGTTTTTAACCAAAAAATTAAAAAGTAATCAATTTTTCTAACAGTACAGTAATTGTACACGTGTTCATTTTAAGCAAATAAAATGTAAAAATGATCCAGTAATATGTCATATGATAAAGGTAAAGGAACTTTTTAACACTGGTCTACGCTTTTACGTATCTATCGTCATGTACATTTAATCGCGTGGTTAAAATATCGGGGCAGTCGGTAACGTTAAAAATTTTTCGTAATGTTTCCGAACACATGTAACAAATGCGCATTTAGATAGATAGATAGATAGATAGATAGATAGATGGAAACTTTGATGCTTTAACATTGATTTACATCTACAAATGACCTTGATATATAATTATAGATAAACTACTCTTTCACTTTTTCTTACATAGATCCATGCCCCTCAACCGAAATTTGACCGGAAGTTACCTTTGTGGACAAACCTATACATCTGGACACACATGCTACTCCTTATCGTGTTCTATGGTATCCTTGGTCATTACAAATCGGTAAGATTCTGGGGCTTTACAATGATTTTCAGTCTTTATCCTAGGGTAATGTTTCTTTAGTTAATCAGTTTATGTATTTATCTTTGTTTCTAAGAATATACATGCATGTATTGGTAATACTAGAAAGTTTTGTTAACCTTGTCATTTATAATAAAACTTTTATTAATAAAAATTGTTGTGGTAATATTTCATCCACGTAATCGACCGGGTGTTTTTTAGGAACTTTCGCCATATATAACGCTGGGTGGAGTACTTTTCATCATCTTTACATTATCTAGTTTCGGTGCTCTTTATGACCACAGGTAGGTTGAAAAGTACTTTCCTTGTTTCATTCTTTGAAGAAGGTTGTCTTGAATTTACGATGTAATTATTCCCGTACATTTATCAATATCTGCATGCTATGGAGAATGAACTTTGATGGAAACACAAAGGATCTTGACTCGCTTAAGGAGGGCGAAACGTAATTTATTAATGTTTATCTTTCATTAGTCGTACTTAGTTTAGATTGTGTATAACAATGACATTAAAAGGATAGCTATGCAACTTAAACTTGCTCCAACGCTTCAATGACCGGGTTTTTTAAAGCCTTTTTTTCAATATTGAGCGATGGATAAAAAATATTTCATATCATTGTTCCCAGCTGGTAACTGTATCTAAGAAATTCAAACATTAAGTGTTTTGTCTTGCTTAAAAATTGCTCGCAATAATTAAGTTTTTGGTGATAGAAGTTTTCAGGAACAAATTACAATATCCTTGCCAGGTTCAAAATTAATTTTAAAAAATTCTACCTACGTTGCATTAAGTCATTTTCGTTCAGAACCGATACAGATGCATTTAAATTAACTTTATGAATTTTGATTGTTTTTTTATAAAACAAACGTATTTTATATGGCTTACTCCAATAACAAAAGCCCGTCCATTATGCTTCGCTTACGACCCTTGGGTCTCCTGCTAGCTTTATCGATTTGGAAGTAAGGAATGGAATATAAAATCCCATTTCATTATATGAAATAGATGTTTATTTATGGCGAATATTATGACGTAGATGACAATTGGTGGTCTTTTCATTTCTGCTGAAACTTGCCTAAAGGAAAGGATTAAATAAGTGACTAGGGAAATTTGTTAATTTGTATGATTTCCACAGTTCTTGACACGAGTTACACAGTATATATTGATTCATTAATAATGTCGTTGGTCAATGTTGAAATTTATAATTCAAGGTTTTATTGTACTGAAATAATTAAACAAGGTAATTCAGCATTCAATCGATAGCTCTCTTCAGATCCTTGGTCATTAGCGCCGTCATTTGCCACGAACGTCAAAGAATGTTTTATATAAAATAGAATACTCATAAACTATCTTCGGTAGTGAAACATTTCCATTCATGATTTCTTTTCCTATTCAGACCACGGGCTTCTCTACAGGAGCTCCTCCGCTGCGGTATCTTCCTTCTGATTGTTAGAGTGTTAGCTGCACCTACGCTTCTCTCTTCCACTCGTGGACTCGCCTTAATAGCCGTCTATTTGACGTCTTTTGCTATATGGGTTTTTGTTTGTGTTCGACAATTTTCGGTAAAAATTAAACCCAAATCTTCTTAAAGAAGTTGATGTTTATATGGAAGACTGTGGTATACATGTTGAAATATTGATTAATCTGTAGATTTAGATTTCTGTATTCTTTTCTCCATTTACTTTTCATGTACAAGTTAATGATATTATATTTGGTATGTACAATCATTTATGTTTTAGATGTACATTGTTTGCAAATATGAAGGATAATTATCAGACATTTTTTACCAGTTGACAGTTTAGTGACAGATATATGTATATTAAATGTTTGTAAGAGTTTAGATTCAGATTTAACACTGAATCTCATATAAGTTATATGTAAGTAAATCTATCTCATTTACTTGACATGCATAGTTTGCCAATAAAGCAAACTTATAAGATGGTTCACAACTTGAATAGCTCTACGTCATTAAATAAATAATTTTATGCCTTTTAACTTTTTTATGCTCGAATATTGATCCATGAAGTTGATGTGAATATAGGAATCACGAGAATACGACAAGGAAAAGAGTTGAATTGAATTGTATATACATGGAGATAGAATTAAAGTATATACATAAATAAAATAAATAATATCAACCTAAATTCTGTTCATTATTATGGTTTGTTCCTATACATTCTCAATGTTTCAAGGAGATTCTCATGAAATTTAGACTATGTCATCAAATAATGATGGCTTCTCATTGTAGATTTTTTTTAATATGAAAAGAACCTTGAATTTTGGATAAAAATAAAGGTAGAATCTTTATAGACAGTCATAAATGCCATTTATCATTCATGTTTTTTTGCAACTTTTTATCTCCAAAATTAAAACGACTGCAAATTTTGCAAATATATATATATATATATATATATATATATATATATATATTCCTTCGATGATAAATATTAGGTTAAAATTTATTTTGTTTAATTCATTTTGATAGTGATTATTATTGTGTATTTGTTATTCTTATTAACTGTAATTCTGTATATTGTTATTATTGTAATGTAAAATCAAAATTTGATAATAAAAATCTTAATTTAGGTTAAAAGTTTTAAAAATAAATTTAAAAATGGAGTAGTGCAATAACATTTTTTAAACGGTATCACGCCTGATGTGTGTATAGGTACAGGCTCAAAAGTTGCCCGTTCTTAGGACCAGTCGTTACGCAATGTAAAGAAAGCCTTGTAATAACGAGAAAAAGTACATTTGTCAGTTTTTCTCTGATATTTTGGTTGATGCTATTTAAAGCGTGACATCAAATTCTGTTAATAAGATACCACCGATATCATTTCAGCCTTAATATTCTTTTCAATGATTGTTTTTTAAAACGTCATTTTCAAGATGATGTCAATGATCCTTAGGACAGAATTAGAAATTATAAGTTAATCTAATAGTACTTCTTTAAGTATATTTTCCACAAATATATGTTTCAGGTCAGAATAAGAGAAAATGTTACTTTTCAGTAATTATAATGTTATTTAGATAAACAGACAGACCAGCATTGTTATTAAAATCCAACATATTTCAATTTTGAACCCTTTTTTTCTATTTCATATTATTGCATAAATAAAAAACAGTATTTCCCCGAATGACTGAAATAAATGTCTTGTAAATAATATTCTATCCTTTACTAATTTTTAATCTAAAACTATATAAAATGTCATTTATCAAATAATTTTTCGTGTTATAAATGTTAACATTAGTTTGAAATTTAATAGTGTAAACGAGATCAAAGTGACATTCCGTAACAAAATAAAATAACTTATATATATATACCTAATATCTTGATTTTCCTTCTGTTCACAATAACAGAAACAAGTGGCCCTTACTAATATACTTTTAAACCACCATGAAAGTTGATAAAACTACAAAAGTTTTTCAAATGTATGATATAATAAATTTAAAATGTTACATCTATTACACAGCTTCTAAGGTTTGGTTTCTTTAAGGAATGAACTATGATGTAACATCATTGACCCTCAGTTAAGAAAAAAAACCAAAAGCACTTTCAAAGAAAGTTTTCTAAACAAACAAAAAATATGATTGAAATTGAATATAAAATTTAATTAATTCGTCTATAATGAAGTTCGAGTAATTTATTAAAGCAGTAATTCGTTTGATACTGGGATTCGTAAAACTGCGTACCTTTTTTTGTTATTTGGTGTAATGAACGTTCGGACTTGTAAACCTTTGGACCACTTTGTACACCCCAAAGTTCATGTACTCTACGTTTGCTCCATTGTTCTCTTAGTTCATGTGAACAATCAAAATATACTAGACTTAAACCCGTGCGTGCACAGGTTGACATTGCATATGAATAGGACATTTACATGTACGAAATAGATACATCGACACACCGTATTGTTGGCAATTTTACATAACCAAACTTTAAGCCTATGATAATGCTATTAATATCACTACACTCTGTGTAGTTAGACTAATCTAACTGTGTCTCGGCACAGGCCTTCACCACAGTTAAAAATGCCTCCCATATACCCGTAATGTAGCAAAAAATTGCAGAATCACTCCGAAACGATTTTGGAGAAAATTAATGAAGGTGCATTGAAAATAACAGTCAAATTATTTATAACAAACAATTTTGAGGCTGTAAATACCTAATAATTTAATTCATATTAATGAAGAATCAGGGACTGGAAGAATTCAACACTTTTTCACGCTTCGATATTACATGACTGATGTTGATATTCGGAGCTTTCAGGATTTTTCATATTAAATGCACTGAGTTAGATTTATCTCCCGTATTTCCTTTTATGAACAGAATATATTACAAATTTTCAATGAAAATTTACACGTATTTGTAATTGTAGATATCGTTTCTGAGTTTATCCATACAAATTTGATATTGTTGAACCATAAACTAAAGAGTCTACCATGATTAAGCGTGAATGTAATGCGCATGCGCAATATTGTAAAATTAAAAAAAATCCGATTTCCGGATTTTCTAACGGAATTTACGTTGATTATTAATTAGCGAAGCTTGATTGAGAAAAAATAAAAACAAATTGGTAATCTTCAAGTACCACTGATGTTTAAAATATATAACGAAAGACAGACTAGTACTCTTCCGATTCATCGGTATTAAAGCCCAAAAATTCGATTCTATTATTTTAATATAGTAGTATAGATTGTTCAAGATCTGCTATAACCACGCACGAACACGCACGTTCAATTTTAATATCAAAGTAAAAAGGAATGTACAATATTTAGTACATGTTGATGCTGCAATTGATATTTATACATTGAATGCGTTGAATTTATCACCAAAAAATGACACAATTCCATGACCTAAGTAACAATCCCAATTGCATTTGTTTCTTTCTTATGACTTGATACGGTGCTTTATATTCTTTCTTCCGTTGACATTGATTTATTGCTATGAAATTCTTGTTTTTTCCTCGAGAAGCATCGAACTCCTATTCGAACATTTATCATCTCTTCTATTATTTTATGGACCGTCTGGTGAGTACAGTCATCATTAAATTCTTTTTATAGAAAAATGATTTTATTATGAAGCAATAAACATAATTAAAACCGTTTTGACGAAGATTTCGTATCAGATGAGTGTATAAAAGGAAATAGAATAATAATTTGAATTTATTTTGGAATATTTTGATTATTTCTAAAAATTCTTTTCACGTAAATTACTTTACTGTTATAAAAAAGACTACATAAAATTTTGAATTTTGCTTATTGAGTTCTACAATCTACCATCACATAAAATCATGTAGATGACTACAACATTGAACAACCTGACGAAAAATTGGCTTTTGGCTCACCTGAGTCTTGCGATAAATTAAGATTATTTGTAATCTTAACTTTTCTAGCGTCCATAACATCTTTTGTTTTGAAACCACCAAGCCAGTTTTTTCTCTAAAATTATACTTAACTTTGTAGCTGCAGGATCACAACATATTGTCTATAGAAAAGAAAAAGGAATGATATCCTAAAAAATGATTTATTGCCAACCAATGCTGATATTTTTTAGATATAATACATGCAGTGTGGATTCAACGATGGTCAGGTCATGACCCGAGAACCAATATTAGGTTTCATTTTTGGTACATTTTCAACGAAGTAGGAATATTTCTTAAAAAAAATTTGAAATTATAACTGTGCATGTATCCTTACATTACATGCACATGTATATGTATAAAGATTCAAGAATGATTGTGACTATGACCGATGCATTGGCCAAAGGAAGATTTTTAAAATATAATATTTACATTCAGTGTATATTTCCCCTTACTAGATATTTATGACGTTCAATTTTCAGTGAAAACACTTTCCCTTCTCACGGCGCTTGAGCACAAATACAAACGTCATCGTGCGTTTTGATTATATATTATGTATTATTATAAGATTGAATGAAAGGTTCAAACTTACATTACTAATTTGATATTTACTTATTAAAAATAATCGTTAAATCATATACATGTATATTCGTTAATGCAAAAAAGATTTTACTCTACAAAGTTTCTTGCACTATATTTTTAGACGCGGAAGCAATCTAAAAAGCATGTTAATATTGCTGTTCCATGTTTGTTTCATATCCCTGACTAAAAGCGTATATAATAGTTTTAAAACGACGATTTATAATTGATTCATACTAATAAACAGCAATATGAATATTGATATAAGCATTGAATGCTTATTTTTGGATGTCGTAGGTCCTATGGCACACCAAGGCTGTGCTGACGAATTATCATAACACGCGTTTACCGCGTTTACGCGCGTTATTCAATTTATATGCACAGGCTTGGTTTGTTATAGTACCGACGACATCCAAAAATAAGCATTCAATGCTAAAGTGAGAATTATATTAAAATGAAAAAGATATAGTTTGGATATGCAAGTATCCTGATATATGGCAATTTTTTTTTCAAACCTTGAGCAGTACTATCTTTGACATTTGAATCTTTTAATTTTTTTTCTTTTTAAACTATAAGAAATCATCAAAATACACTGTAACTATGCAACGCTGAGTGTAGGAATGCAGACACATAAAACCGAGAGAGACTGCTTTGTCAAGATTTTGGGGTAAATCTGCCGCACGCCTTCTAAGACGGTGCTTAGTGCCTGGGTATATAAGAAAAATCGTTAACATTTGTCTGACACAACGGCACATTTTTAAAGTAACTTCAGAACGTGACTTTCAGATCGCAAACGGGATATAATAAAGGTGAACATTAAGCTTTGTAATCTTAAAAAATCTTATTTTCCGTTGACTAGTAGTGTACTACTGCCATTTTTGTTTTACTCAGTAAGCATTATGATATAATGTAGATGATAAATTGTTCAAATAACCAACACTACTTAATATACATGTGTATAATGCATCGTTGAACTTACTGAAGATTTGCTCTTTTGACCTTATTTCAGCTTACAAGAAAAAGGGGGGAAAATTATGTTACAGAGTGTGAATTTCTATGCAAGTATTTTATGCGTGGAATTCTCAAGTTTTTTTTAAAACATGACCTTCAGATCGCAAAAGGGCTATAGTGAAGATAAAAATTAAACTTTCTAATCTTTAAAGATTCTTATTTTACATTGACTACTAGTATAATGCTGCCATTTTTTTTACTTAATAAGCATCTTGATATAGTGTAGATTAAAAATTTTTCAAATGACCAACACCAAAATAAGCCATGTTATTGGTATAACGGTCAATAGAGGACTTTATATGGAGAAAAAAATTATCTCTGCAGGGTGTTACGAAGGAAACTAGATGACGAAGGTGGTGCTACACTTACGATTGGATGAACCACTGAGGTCCCAGTGACTCTATGCACACACATAAAGTGACTGAAAACAAGAACTTAAATGGACCACCGGCGTCTTATATTGACACTAGCGACCAGGGGTCTAAAGCATATTACATCACGAATTAGGACCCCGCTCTGCAAGCGCCCTATAGTGATCAGTCCGTCCTTCCGAAATCACTTGTCTCTCTCTCCCTTGGTCCAATCTTGCACATACTCCACCAACAGACTGCCTTTAGTTAAAGGGTGTGCAGTGAAATTGAGCCAAGTTTCAATGTCTAAGGTTAAGGTCATGGCAGAGGTATCTGAAAAATTCTTGTCCGGATCATAAATTATCTCCCTTAATCTTTAAGCGACAGAGTGCATTTGGTCCAATGATGTGCAGAGATCTTGAATGACATTTCTAGGTCAAAGGGCAAGGTTATATCAGATTTTTCAGAATATATTTACTCTCCCCTTAGAATATCTGGCTCATACGTCACGTAAACAGTGCTTTTGGGTAAAAGGTGTGTAGCATCATTGATCCAAGTTGCAAGGTCAAATTTGAAGGTCATAGCAGATCTCTTTAAAATTCAGTTTTAGACTATAAGTTATTTCCCATTGGCCTGATGTAGCTCAGGTGAAATCCCAAAATGCCTGTTGATAAAGGGTAATGAGCTTGACTTGATGTTACATGTATTTGCCGACTGGAAAATCTTAAATCATAGGTTAACGTCAAAGCGAAATCCTCTGAAATGCTTTGATCCTATTTTCCATTACTTTAGCGAGGCCCTTTGAGATGGTTACCATATCGATGATGTCTAGTTATTTGACGTTAAAATGTTGCCTTTAAGAATGGTGTTCTTTAGTCAGTGTATTCAATCATCACCAAACCTTTACACGTGCATCATTAAAGTTGGCAAAGTTACTTTGATTATGTGGCAGTAATTTTGGGTCACCATAATAAAGTTATCAAAGATAAACCATTTGAATTTTTCCTCCTTTGTTACATTAATATGAATGTGTTTTTTGTCTGAAATAACGATAATGTAACTAATCAGATTGCACAGTCACGATTGTCAAGGTACGTTTGACAAAGTGTTATGTAAATGTATCAAAGCTGACATGTTGTCTTGCCATTAAAGCTGAAAAGACGAACAGAATAACGCGAAATTACGAGACTCCGGAAATTGGCGTGAAGAAAAGTCAAGACGGGAAATGGATTTTATGAAGACTTTATTTGCATGCATTAATACTGTAAATTTAGTTACATAAATAAGGAATGGCCTGCTATTACTTTTATGATCGTTGCCAGTAATCAAATGTTAATTGTACTGAAAATTGGTTCTTCTGACTCTTTGCGAAATCACAAGAATACTCCTAACGACATGTAATGAAAGTACCCTTCTTTTAAATGGACTATTTTTTTTTTTTTTAAATTGGTTTGAATTGCATGGTTTAATTAAAATGTGACTCCTTTTTATGTAAAGAAAATGCATTACCGCTAGAAACGTCAATGCGTACACAAAATTTGGAGCGTAAACGTTTCAAAATGGTCTTATGTGTACCTTTGATAATTAAAAAAAGCCTTTGTTTTAAATACGGCATAACACTGTATATTAACTTAAAGTGAATCTAAAATTATAACATTCAAATCCCCAGTCTCCTGCTGAAAAATACATAGAGCCATATCTAGTACAAATAAAGATGTAAAAACTGAATCACCTGCAAATGATGTAATAGAAGTCTCTCGCAAAGTTTATATGCGAAGAATCGTACTTAATTTACATGGAAATTCAGAAAGTAATAACTTAATTCTGTATGATATTTCAAAAAGATAAATACACGTGTTATTACGATTAAATCAGACACTAAGCACTACATACTATGTGGTAAATAATGATCATGTTTACATTTTTTGGTCTATCTATCTATATGTATTGCATTTAGAATGTCAATTTTAAAACTATAAAAGTAGAGCAGTTTCGATAATTCTGAATTATAAATTATATAATTATAAAAATTATATTGATTAATATAATGATGGCAGGTATAAAAAACATGATGACAAATACATAGTAAAGTTTAATATAGGAAATCAGAGATCTTATCTTTGCTGCCAACGTCTTTAGATATGTGCTATTGGAAGCAACGGTACAGCGTAGTAAAATTTGTGTTATTAAGGAAATTTTTACCCATTAAACTAAAGTACATCGAACCTTTTTATTCATTTGTTCAGAAATTTTTAACCATTTACTAAAGTACACTGGGTTTTTTTCACCATAATTTGCTGAAAATTTCTGATGTTATCCCGCAAATATTTTTAGTATTCGAGTGGTAATGAGAGTGGAGATAATGGAAAGACTTTATAGATTAACTACGTTCATTTTATAGGCATCAAGATTTAAACTTATTTATGGTTAAAAAAATATTTTTTTCAAAAATGTTAACATTAAATAGTATGATAGTACATTCATCTGATGAAGTTTATTTACGCTTTTAGGCAAATTTACTTGGTTTTACCTTTTCTTTGCGATGTTTACATGTACATGTATCTTATTGATATTGGATAAACATATAGACAAAGGGATATTTTTTGAAAAAAACAATAGTTGCTCTGTTAATGAAGGAATTAAAGTGATGATATTGTTGAATGTCCTATACTCCTATACATGTTCTCCTAGAGTCGTTTACTACATACAAGCACCACAGTAAACTTCTTGCACACTACACTAACAAAATGGCTGTATTTAGTGTCACATCTCATTAAACCTCCACGATTATAATCAGTATGTGAAAAAAAATGGCAAAGGCAATTATTCTGGAAAAAATGAAAGAAAGTATAGTATAATTTTGAATAAATCTATGTGAATATTTACTACCATTTGCTTCTGTCTGGCGATGCGACAAAATGTCATTCATCTCTTTAACACAGTATTACATATTTAATATTACGTGTGTCAAATAAAAACTTCTCTTTAAAAAATGCGTCTGTATAGAAAATGTGTCCATCTGAAAAATGCTTCTCTCTATGAAATGTGCGTCTTCTGTATTCTGTATTCTAGAAGTCAGCTACATGTATTTTGAAAAATGGACACAAAGTGAAATGGTCCTGGTTCTTCCTCTTCTCCCCTGAACAATTTAGGATCCGTTTATAGATAAATCACTCCTGTTGTAATCAAAAGATTATAAAACAACACTTTTCACGATGGCAAATTGTGTTAACCCGAGAAAACACATTTGAGTGCAGTTCATTAGAATATCGACTATCATTTTCTTGCGAATATAAGATTTTTATCACATTAGAGCAAAGTCTATGACACTGTGTGTGGTATTTGTATTTTTTATAATATCATTTTTTTTAATCATAGAGCCAGTATATTGAATGTTATAAATGGGGGGTTTTTTGTGGTTTTTTTTTGTTCTTGTAGCACAATGGAACAAACATTTTTTACAAGATGAAATAACTGCAACGATTTATTTTGAATTTCTCTATAAGGCATCTTGTACCGATAAAAAATACAGAATTGGGGGCCTTCATCTATGCAGGAAGGTTATAGATGATTGGTTCTGACAAGATTTCAGATTACATACTACATCAACTATTGCATGATTTGAAAATTAATATGGGTATTTAGAAAAAACTATTTAAGTTTCGTTTAAGTACATAGACAAAAAAAATTACATGATATTATAAAACATATTTATGTTCATCTAGTGCACATATTTTCCTCTCTACACGTTCACGTACGCGTACACGTTGGTTTGCTAAACCTCTCTAATATCAGAATAAAAAGCTTACGGAGGGTTGCTTTAAGGGTAAACTGTGGTAAATGAATATTAGGGTGGACACAGTTAGATGTGTAGGTAAGGTAGTAAAAGTAAATTAAGGTAAAGTACAGTAAAACAGACGGGGTCATACAGAAATATCATACTGAAATTGTATCCTGATGATGTGGTCTCAAGTTTAAGTCCCATTATTGAGAAATAAAAGCGTTTGAGATGTTTTCAATTTATTATAGCAACGTGACAGAAGTGAGATGCAAGTAGTACTTTTAAAGTTTTGCTTTTGTGTTAAAACACACCTTAAAGTCAATGTTTAGTGTTAATGTGGTTAATGGTATAGCTTATCGTGACAGTAACAGTCAGAAGATTTATAGAGTCATATTGAATGTTTCACCAAACATGATTAATTCTGATAAACTATGAATTATTGCATTTCTATGTCTTAGAAAGAAAGTCAATAACGATTTACGATGTTTGGATACAGAAAGCCCTGCATTTTAGAAAGTGAAAGACGTCCTATCAATCAGTGATTGTCCTCGCGATGTTTCACTTCTCATTGAGATTATTTCACCCTTCTCCAAACATTGCCGGTAAAAAGGTTTCAAAAATGGACATTGCTCTTCCAGACATACCGTCAGACTTTTTGTTTAGGCATGCAGATATGAAATTATTACAATAAAAAATGGAAAAGTATAGCAAAACCACACGCATCACTTTCATTAAAATACATAAAAATGTCGATATTTGAATAAATTGTTCATATATTTTGACTACATATACTCTTGTGCAATGCGACAATAAAGAAATGGGCTTAATTAGGGACTTCGTATATAAAACCTGAAAAGAAAAGGAATCTGATTATTCCAGGATAGGCGTCAGACCAAATTCTTAACAAGTTTTAATATCAAACCTTGTTTTAGAGGTATAAAAGAGATAGATATTCGTCACAAAGACAGTAAAAGTGTACTTGTATCTTGTGATGGTAGATAAAGGCGTAGACAATGCCTACACTAATCAAAGCTTTACCCTGAACCTTGTCCTTGACAAGTTTAAAACAATAGAGGTCATAAGTCTCAGCCTATTGATCAATGCAGTTAATTTTCATTATGAAATCTACATGTCAGAAGGATTTGCATTACATTATACCTCGCCTTCGTGAGGGACGTACCAAGGTTTCCACTCTTTGAAAGGATTTGAACACGCTATTTAAGGGCCTTGTTACTTTGACTTGTTATCGTTGAACGCTAGAAATTACACGCCATTCATTCTTGAAGAGAATGAAATTATCCATTTCAAAAAACCGCAGTTAATAATTATATTATATTATTCGTAGTCTCGCAAATAATGAAGGAATTTGGTTCGCTAACTTGCGTTTTGTGTCAAGCAATCCAATTTATCAGTGACAATTTTCAAGAATCGATATCATGCTTTTTGACTTAAATGTCGTTATATGTTAGGCGAATTCAGTGTGAAACACTTTTATAAGCACCGATGCAATTAATGAAAAATCAATGTTTATTTGAACAATAAGACATTAATACACGCTGGACATGTCCACAAAAATGAGAGAAAGGAATCAATACAATTGTATCACAATTTTACTCTTTAACTTCCATATACAATACAAGGTCCTGATAATGATTTACCGAATTAACAATTAATCTACTTTACCAAGTCCGAGCGACTTGTCAATAAATGTATTCATTTCAAGCGACGGACCGGACTTTACAATTAAGGATATATGTAAACGTTAACGACGTCATCACAACGCTTTCGTCTTACCCACTCTTTGCTGTGTTGAAACAAGAACCTGATTGACACTGTGCGCGAAGCACCTTGCGCGACGTCATGATAAATCATCCAGCATCCAATCAATTGCGATCTCCCGCTATTTATTGAAAACCAAAAGGTTGGTTAAAGCAGTTGTTTGGCCTTTTGGATCTTTGGACAACGTAATTCAATGTAAGTATTTTTTATTTTTTTTGTTTGTTAAGATAATGAATACTTCCAATTTACCTCGTTGTACTGATTTGGTTTGTGTAAATACATGTATACATGTTAAAATCGTTTAGAGTAAAGAAGGGAAGTTTTCCTCAGGATAAACACATATTACTGGAAAAATGCCTTTAGACTTATAGTTAGTGTTTAAATAAATAGCATAACTACATCTATAAAAAATATATTTGTCATAAGTAAGCAAATGTAAACTTAACAAATTCTTCAAAATTTCAATGCAAGACAAAGCCTTATTCGTTTTCTTATATGCAATTTAAAGTCTTATTTGCCAAAGCCATAGAAAGATATCATATTTATTTTTGTATCAAAGACCATGCTTACTGGTATATTCAATTGGAAAAAAGGTAAAGTTAAAATAAAACGATATTAATTGAGAATATTATATTGTATATCATATCTGCATATGTAATTGATGAAAACAAAATTAATTCCATTCACCATCCTTTGAAAATTAACTGTCGATAGCTCAATAGGGAAAATGTAGTCAAAATACAGGAGGAAATCGGTTTTCAGCAATTAGTGATACCGATTATGGTGCATTTGCATGTGAAAACTACAAAGCCCAAAAACTTTGTATGATGATATTCAAAGTGCTTAGAGGTTGGATTAGCGAACCAAAATCTTATAATCTATCGAATTACTCTGTCGATAGTCGCAACAAAAAAGTCTTTTTCAGATTAGGTTTTTGAGATATACGTGTATAAAACATTATAATTGTTAAGATAAACCTACGCTTTTATTCAAAAGATGCGATCACAAAGACTATAGCTATTTACAATGGGTAGAAAAGACCGTTTAACAACGTGAAAAACCACATTTATGTAAATGGAAAACTGATATGCTGGTAATATCGTTCTGCCATGACAGTTGCCTTTCATAATTAAGAACGACGTACAGCAGGCCATCTTTTTCTGAAATCTCTATTATTCAGACCATGTTTGCTTTGGAGTTTTTCCGTAGCATCCTCGGAGCCACATAATTGAATTTCTTTACCATTTCTATCAAATTGAACATTTTGATGTGGAATTGCATACTTATCATCTCTATCATATCTATCGTAGTCGTAATAATGAAGGGAGATATGGACCGAGGAATTGAATAATAAATTTAGATATCCCGTGAACATCCCTTCTATCTTACTTGGTTATGCCGAGAGCAAGGTTAATTATTTTCGTCCAGGACATGCAGTATGCATACTTTCAAATGCAATTGTGATATAAAAATTCAATACTGAATTGGCCAAAGCAATGAAGTATTTTCTGAATGTATAAAAACGATGTAGAGGATCTTAATTAGAAATTTTGACTTGTAAGGAAACAAACCAAAAGGAACTAAAACAAAACCCCGCTGATCTGGTATTATCTAGATGGATTAAATGTAGACTTAGATTTGTCATACATGTATATATCTGTGAAACGATTTTCTTTTAAAGATTTTATAAACACTACC
Organism: Magallana angulata; assembly: GCF_025612915.1. Lineage (NCBI taxonomy): Eukaryota > Metazoa > Mollusca > Bivalvia > Ostreida > Ostreidae > Magallana > Magallana angulata. The sequence goes on from NC_069111.1 coordinate 39,576,581, forward strand.
AAAGTGATGACTATATCAATTTTTGATCTTAAATGTTATATTTTTTCCATCTTTAGCGTTTTTGTCAATCCGATTTTTTCATACTTTTTTATCATCACTTCTGTCTTTTGGATAATGTGTTTCAACGTCATCTTTTATTATGATGATAGCGTGTTGTTGTGTTTTTGGTTAGTGTCTCTTTGTTGTTATACTCAGCATAACGACCAATTTGTGACTCACATGCCTTTATGTAGGTTTTATACTTTTTTCCATATATTGCAGATCATTTATGAACTCTGCTTGACTCAAACACCAGGAATTAGGGAAGCTTTTTATAAAGAGTACTCAATAGACATAGAGTGGCGGTCCAAATCCTAGGGCTTAAATCAAAGAAAATGCTTTCACTATTGAATGTAAAAAATAATCTGGTTTTGACAAGGTTTTGATTTTCTGAGAGATTTTTTTTTACATCTAAATAGACGAATAGTTAGACGAATAAAAAAAAAAAACATTTCGGGCGATATTTTATCGTAAGCTGTTATTGAGTCTTTGACATCGCGTTAATTCAATTTAATGGTTTTAATGAGAAATATACACGAAAGAATAGAAAATATACGTGTTAGAATGGATAATTCACTTTTTCATGTCATTATTATAGTTTCACATCATAATACACGAGAACTTTACGTTTTATAATTCAACCAATGAATATGAGAAAGAAAAAATTGTTTATTAACTATAAGGTCTTTTAAAATTTAATATGTAAAATGATTATCTTAACTAAAAAATATATACATTTACAATAAAGTACGTTAAGTGCCATATATCAAGTAACAATTTTAGCGGAAATAGTATATAATTCAAACGTAAAGTTTTCTATAGAAAAAATATTGTATTTTTCGACAGCAAAAAATCGAGAGGAGGCATCAAGTCAAATTACGTCAACGTCATTTCCCATCATACATCATTGCTGCACTTCTTTGGCACACTAAACTCTCTTTAAAATACATTGACGTATCAAATTATCATTAATATCGACGCTCAATGTTAGAAAGCTCAAATGATAAAAAAGGAGCTTGCAAATTAATTGATGAAGGAAGCTCTCTAGAGTTAGCTCTAACGATGTAACAATTATCTGCCTTCTTTTATCATGTGTGGGCGACATATACTTCTTTTGTCCGTTATCAGATAAACGGAAATGGATCACATGTTATTAATTTGATTACCCGAGCTTTGTTCCTTTTATTGCAATTAGCTTTTGTATGATAATTTTTATTATGGTTTTGAGAGAAAAATTCAACAAAGGGACGAAAACCCTGACATTTATGATGTTAAAAAACTTCTACCATGCGTTGTTTTGTTCTATCGACACACACTCTCGGTTTAATGCTGTTTTCTCCAAAACTTTTGTTATATTATTCGAAACATGTTTTTTAAAAACTTTGATGCTTATTCTGGAAACCTTAAGCCGCCATACTCGTGTTTCTTACGTAGGATTTCAATGTCATAGAACTCTAAGGGAAAAATAAAAATCAGTCAAATAGATATATTGTTTTGAACGGACTTTGTTACCCTTAACCAAAATATAACAATCGGTTTTATTTGGTCATTTAATGTAAAACCTCCCTTTTTAATTACAGTTTCATAAATTTTTGATTGGTAAAAATTACTTCTCATCGGATCGAATAGTGAGGTTTTATTGCAAATAGACAAAGTATGGCATTAACCGTACCAATATTTAGACTGCAATCAAGCGCTTCCATGAACCGGACGTAGTCGTCAGTCGTTCGCGGGTCACCAGAGAGAATGGACCGGAATATATCACCGATAATTAATTTTGATGCCCTGCTATTTCACGATTTGTCACGGATAAACACTTCTAGGTATTTAGTCTCTAGGATTATAAAGCAGTGTCTCTTGTTTCGAAATAAATATGGGATTTAGATGAACATTGATTACTGGAACAGGATTGTTTACCCGAAAGTCGAAGCGCAATGTGAAATTAGATCCAAAACAAATTTCATATAGAAGACGTGGACATCCCTCCTGTTGGTCTTCATATCGATTTTACTCTTTGATGGGAGATATTGGTTCAAAGAAACCTACCAGGATCTCATGAGAATTCGTTTGAATTATCTTGAGATTTTAATGCCTGAAGATCGAAATCAGGGACAAGGATTATTCCCGTCTATCACTCTGTCTATCTTTTCGAGTTTCTTTAATTTCTATTTTTTACTGTAGCTTGTGACTCTTATTTGATTAGCTCTTCACAATTCACAAGCATATTTAACGGATACAATTCCAATGACTATGCATTTATCTATAAGGATAACTATCAAAATTCAGATCATTTTTTATACTCAATGAGTATTTTTAGAGAACCAATAAGCAATTATTTTTTGTTTTGTAAAACATATAATGAAGGTATTCTTCTATTATACCTTATTCTATAATTTTGTTATTTATTCTTGGAAACTATTTTTGACATCGAACGATATATAGATTTAGCAATATTAACAACAATGAAAAGCGCGGGCTGCCGACATGTTTTTACCCCCCTCTTCCGTCTATGTAATTATATGGTCGTTACAACTGTTTTTTTAAGTCCCTTTACTAACATAATATCAATAAGAAGGACTCAAAGAGATGTTTATAAATATAAACAGTGGAATAATATTTTGGTTGGCAATACAGGCAATGAATACAAGGTGCTTTTGACTTTTTTAAGTACGCATTGTGCCTATAAAAAGGTCTATTCTTAGAGTTAAAAATTAAAAATATCAAAAGGACAAAACGATCATTGCATAAAAATGGCATTAACATCCGATGTGGTAATTTTTTGCTACAATACCAACAATCTGAAACCACAACACATTTTGTGAAGAAATTAAAATCTACGAGTTCTTCTTATATGTAATATTCTTTTATTATATATATATATATATATATATATATATATATATATATATATATATATATATATATATATATATATATATATATATATATATATATATATATATATATAAAAAAGCACTAAGAATAACCAACTTTTTTATATCTCATCTTATAACCTTGCTTTTTTATATCTCATCTTATAACCTTGTATCTTTTGATCCGACACTTTAGATAACGAGTGTTGTTGGTTTGCTAGTGCTTCTTATATATATATATATATATATATATATATATATATATATATATATATATATATATAATTTGATATTCTTATATCTTACATTCGTTACCACGTTATGAGCATGAGTGTTTAATTCTTTAACAAATTGGTACACTTCTTTCGTATAAATAAAGCTGCCTTTCAATGAAACGTGTCGAAAGAATATGTATGTCAAAAACAAAGTACGAATTTAAGAGGTAGTTTGAGTTTACTAGTTATTTATTAACACTTCGTAACTTTGGAATGTTGACGGATTTTCATTTCACACTTTATAGTCTGGAACAGTTGACCCGATAAAGAACTTTCTCCGCACCGAAACCTTACAAAACGGAGCACATTGAAGAGCTTCTTCTTAATCTGTTGACAACTTTTTAATACAGATCGATTCGTCTCCTACTGTAAGAACGAATAGGAAACAGTATACTCCTCCTTACCGCATACAAAGCATATAAGTGATTTACTGAAATTTTGGCAATTTAAAGATATAAACTCGAGCTCGCTCTAGCATCCCTCAATGCTGTTTTCCTTGTTTGCTGCACGATAAAAATCATGTCATTATAAAGAAAATAAGATGGGTGGATAAAGGCGTGTAAAATGCCCATACACTGTCGGACAAGCTATTGATAAATTGAAATATCAATAAATTCTATACTTTTTTTTAGAAACTCATTTAAAACAATATATATTTAACATATAATTTGGGTAAAAATAAACCTATATACATGTATAAGCAAATACTTTGCTTTGATGTTCTAAATATTGCCATAAATAGGATAAATTATCAATGAATCGAATCCGCATTTCTCTGTATATACAACGTGCATAAAAGTAATTACTTTGATGGTGGTGGTCTATTGAAATAAAATAACGCCAGCATTTCCAATCGGGTTCAATGTATTCAATTTCCTGGCATAAAATCGGAGATTGTATTATAGACGATATTCCTTCCAGGAACTTTATGACTTGCTTTGAAAAAAAGAATGAAGCTCGTTTGATTCTTTAAGAATTTCCATGGCGGAGTTTTTCGACCTTAATTAATATAGAATTAGACGGATAGCCTTAAAATGTATAGCTGATCGCCGCAATACAGTTCTACGATAAAACGCGTTGATGCGATTTTAATTGAGAAAAGAATATGGCTCATCTCTGATGGAATTCGATATCTGAACCGGATTACATAAAAAACTAAAACTTTTATCATGAACTGTCTGAGATTCGATATTTGTTTGGACTCTACTGTAGATCATGTAATAAACTTAGTACACTTTCTAAGAGAACAAACTGTTGTGTTTATCTATTTCACCACCAACCCTCTCTCTCTCTCTCTCTCTCTCTCTCTCATCCTTAAATAAAATTCAAAATGTTCGTGTAGCTTACAGGTAATTGGCAAACAGCTTAAAGTATACGCGTAGTATTCCTTTTAACCGAGATGATTTTCGCTAACAAGATACATGCACACTTCCCTTGTACATTAATGTATATGGAGTTCATTTATCTTGGTGGTTTCAGGCGTGTGATTCAATGCAATCATAAGAACAAGCGTAATAATTCTCAGCAGACATAATCTGAGTTTTAGAGGATCTTCATAGACCATACAACGTTAAACCACACCAATAATGGATGCGTTCATTGATCGTGTATAGATCTTTAACTGTACATTGTTAACATTTGATCTGAAGTACAATAATAATTCGAACAATCCTAACTATAGTATAACAGTTACAATTACTTCCCACAATGAATTATAGATAAGATAATTATCAGCTGTTGAGAATGAAATAAGATAAATTGTCCAGTATAATTATTTCAAGTATATGTATGTTAATGACGTCAGGTTTGGAAAGGGGTAAATGAATACCTAGAGATAGTGTTTCTTACTATTAATAGTTCACGCTATGAAAAGTTCCTGCTGGTGTAATTAAAGTTTTATCTTACGATTGATGGGTGTTTTTTCCTATTAATATATGGCTCTATAAAATTTTAAGCAATATAAGAAGATATGCTTTATATGTTTTTATACGTGTACATATACATACGTGAAATTACGCGAAATTTTACTATTTTTATAAGCTCCTCTAAGTTTGGCTTCCGACTTAACAGGCAAACAAACCAACGGTATATAATATTATGTATATTTTCCAAATGTACGTTTTCCAATAACAATTTTAAAAATCATGTACATGTATATTAATTCTATTTTTCTTTATTTAAAGATAAACGTATGATGATTTTCCACATACTTCTGTCAATTGTATTTAAGCAAATATGTACATGAATACATGTATTCATGTAGTTTAAACTGCATCCACCAGTACTAACTGGTAATACTTACTAAAGGAACGTTGTCTCACGAGATTATGGCAAAACTTTTAATTCTGTAAGAAAAATGATAAGTTATATTTTCTGTTTTTCAGATAAAATGGAGACAAAAACGTTACTTATCTGGGTTTTTGCAGCATTCCTGGCCTTCATTGAAGTATCCACAGCTTCCAAAGAATCAAAACTAAGTGAGTACAAAAGAATTTAAATTTAAAGAAACGATATTACATGTATTACATTACAAAGTCCTGCAACATTCTAGACGTTTGATTTTAACGGTACATTTAATCAGCCAACATGGGGTACATGCATTAAAAATGTTAAAAATTATAAACAGGGATATCAATCGCAGTTTCTCGGACCTTTCCGGTAGAGCCCTTTCCGAACTCTGCCGGAAGGCCCGAGAAGTTGCGATTGCAGGGATATGCGACATGCATTCCCATTTACAGACAAGGTAATCTACATGTATAGGTGTCTGTGACATATCTATCAAAAGATCAAAATGTCTGAATTCATAAATTCGTCGACGAAGAAGCTTATAAAATGTCTGCATATTTCAGATCATGAAGAATCGGAAGTGAAGTCATTAAAAAGGCGGTCGAATCCAATGGATGACATCACAGACACGTATGATTTTTCGGACGAAGATTTAAATGAACTTATGAAAAGAGGTTCACTTTTCCGGTTTGGAAAACGGGGAGCATTGTTCCGATTCGGCAAAAGAAGCGAAGAAGATAAGCGGGGATCTCTTTTCAGGTTTGGGAAACGTATGGACGGTTATTATGTATCACCATATGCAAGTAGTGAAAATTTTCCGGAAAAAGATGATAAAAGAGGAAGCCTTTTCCGGTTTGGAAAGCGATCCTCGTTGTTCCGATTTGGAAGAAGTGTCGATAATGAAAAACCCCATACGCCATTTCGTTTTGGACGTGAGGAGGAAGATGAAATATAAGGAAGATGTTGAAGTAGTTGACTTGTAACTTACAACATACGTTAGAATGCAACTTTTCCATCAACCTTCTGATTTTTTCACATTAAAATTGTAAGATTTTGTCATCTCATGCAGCGGAACAATGTCATTTTGACAATACAAGTGTTACTACCTTTAAACAATAGTTTGAAATTGATTTTTTTTAATATATTGTATTCTGTATATGTTTATTAGGATCTAGTTGTAACAGAGGAGTAATATAAATATTAAAATTTCTGCCGAGAGTGAAATAAGTAAATTTTACTTTCAAGTATTATCAGTGACTTTCAAATGAATCAAATTCACTTAATGAGTATGACGTGTTAATGGAATTAAATTAGCCATTGAAAATGTTCACATAAATTCAAAAATGGCTTTAGAATCTTTCAACCTTTTTATTAATATTATTATAAAACGATCTTAACACTCTGTAACATTTAACAAAGAAAACATAAGATAGTTAAAATTTTGAGTCAAAATAACAACTGATTTTATACTATAGAAAAAATGTAGTTACAATTTATGCCAGATCAAACGAAAAAAATCAGATTTATTAGAGTGTGTAACTGTTACATTAACATGTTAACATTGGGGGCAAGGTCGACCTCAGATTTTGTTTTGTCTTATGCATGGCCTTTCAGATTTTAGTGTTAAAGCATAATTGCATGTATGTTCAAGAAACTTTATGGATTTCCTACACTCTTGGAGCTGTGGAAATCCACCATTCATACTGATATCACGGCGTAATCCCTTCGGATATGAAATATTGGTTATACGTTAATTACCTATGAGACTTTTCCAAATGAACTGATGCGGCATTAAAACTTTCAAAAGCATGCATTAGGATCAAAGTCCCACAAGTCAAAACAAAATGGGGAAATGTCAAGACATTAATAAACGAAGTATTGGTTCTTTCTATCATAAGGCTTTTTCTTATGAATTATTCCAGGAATATAGCTTAAACTTTTTGGACTTTCTTGGAATGCTTACTCTGCTTTTTAGGAAGAAAACTGCAGTTTATGGTATTGGATTTTTGGAGTGGAATCTGTAGCCTTTAACCCTGTGTATGCGTTTGAGGTTTGCATACTCGGATGGGATTTTTTTGGGTTTATACTGAACAGATCTTTAAAAAAAACCACGGATTTTAATGAAACAGTATGTCGCAAATAATAATCCTTGCATCACATTTACTTAAACAAATAGATAGTTTTGAATTCGTTTGGGTTCCGGGGATATTCATTAATTCATTGAAAAGGATGAAAACATCCCAGCATTTCTCCTTTGAAACGCCCTCTGTATCCTTAAGCTTTTATCTTAGGTTGAAGAAGGCGGCTTAAAAAAAGTCAAAATGTCTACGGAAATTATGAATTGCAAACAACATGAGAGTACATAGGTGATGATATAGTTGAAAAACTTTGCGAGATGTTCCGAAAATTTCCAAATTAAATGAAAAAAAAATATTAATCCTATTATATTGAAATATTTTATGTTCATGTAAACAGATATAACGTATCATTAAGTGAATCTTATAAGAGAAATAGTTTCCCTTGCATCACTTCCAAATGAACTTCATCGATATGTACCTGTGCGTGTATATTTCCGAGTAAAAATCTCCAAAAAAATGGACGGTTGCAAGGGACAGACAACAGTTACCGTTTCCGTCTGGGTTTTTTAAATTCTTTTTTTTTTTTTTGACTATTTCTCGTAAATCTACATTGAGAGCACGAAATACACGGACCATGCACGGACTGACCTCTCAGGCCTCAGGATCATGAAGCATTTGTAGAGACTAAATTGCAATCTTTTATAAAATTATAATATGTCATAAAATTACCCTTAAACTTTGTAACTATGAACGTAATATAGAGACACTTTTCAATAGCATTTCATTTTTTCGATGTTGTCAGTAGTTGAAGTAATCATGGTAATCATCGCATAAATGGAAAATTTGGCTGTTCCATCTTTGTGACGTGCTGATAAACAATAACGATAACTCACTCCCTTGATATGAATAATTAAAAAAAAAATAGATGACTTAATTAAAATGCTTATCAACAGTGTTTCGTGCGGGTCATGAATTTGAACTTTTTAAAGCTGGCTAAATATTATTTGCAATACTAGTTCATACTCACATGATACATTAAACAAAACATTTTATTTTTTTTAAATTTAAAATAATAAGCAAAATGTGTTTACAAAATGAATAAAACAGAGAAGAATTCCTTATTTAAATATAAATGGCGAACCAAAAGGCAATCTGGAAACGAAACCAAGCTAATCAAATTATTATTAACCCACAGGATTCGAGTTCGAACATAGCAGGAACTTTTGTATATACGAATATTAATAAATCAATAGTTGATATTTTCCCCAAAATTGACATCTTTCTCTATCATTTTCGAGTCCACCATAGGTTAGAATTCCAGAAGTTTACAGAAGTTTAGACTAGCACAAGCAAAACTTTTCCTACATGTGTGGAGGAACTTACTATGGTACACGATTCAAATCCGATCAATTTAAAAAAAAAAATTAATTCGAACATGTAGGATAGGTGCACATGATGGTGAAATATTTGTTTCTAGGTGGACAAGCGAACCTTTTCCAGCGTAATGCAACAGTGTTAAGGGCATAGGAAATAAATTATCACATATGTTAGATAACGCAACAGTCAATTCAAAATTTTATATGAATCACTATTTCACCTTTTGTCAGATCCTATATCACATTCCCAAACATTTTTGAACTTTTGAACTGTTATATGCATTCGAAATACATCGGATCCATTCTGCTAAGATGGAAACGATATCAATATTGTAACGAGATGGGAAAGGATTGACCAATTTTCTATATTTGCATTAAAAAAAAAATTTAATCAATTAAAAATTGATATCAATTTGGTCAAAAAAACAGTCAACATGCAATACTAGTAATGCGATTGATATTGACTTACATAATACCAACTGTTCTACAAAATGCCCAAGATAGAATTCTAATTCCCGTTAAATTGAAATCTGAGAAATGATTATAGCATAAATTTCCAACTTAATAGTTAGTAATTAAACTCAAAACTAATCCCTTTGTCCGTGTTAATGAAGAATCAATCTTGCAGTATTGTTACTATAAATCACACAGTTATAAAACCGTCGTACAAATAAAGGGCGACAAAAGTGACGTTAAATCGTTAACATGCACTTTTATTTAATTAGTTTAATGGGCATCGCCAAATTTAATATCAATTTAATATTATTTTTTAGAATGTTTAGTACGTCTTTCATGACACATTATATTATATGATATTGAACGCCTTTAATTAAAGTGCGTATAGATTAGACTTTAATATATAAAATTTCAATATCCATTTTGTTTCAACATCGTTAAGGATGGCAATTAGATAGCTTATTTGTATAGACCACTTGGCATGAAATAATGCATGTGCATTAATAAATTGGTTAAATACACAGCAGTCCAATGAGTTTCAAATTGTAAGATAACATTTATTAAATATTAAAAACATCGTTTTGTTTAAAGTGTGTGTGTGTAAGGGGGGGGGGGGGGGGTCAAAACTACCCAAACAATTCTTTACAAAAAGGGGAGGAAAGGGGTTCAATTTTGTAATTCTCAGTGTTTACTACTAAATGCAATTTACATGTACATTTCTCAAAGTCTTAAAAGCATTTATGTTAATTTATACTTTTCGACTGTCATTTGTCCAGAAAGATGCATCTGCTAAATCGAAAAAGCGCGTTGGGAAAAACCAGCATACCATCGTGCTTACAGAACTGAACACAATTCACAGTTACAATAACATTGCTTCATTTATCGTCGCACAACTATGGAGGGTAATCGTGTTCAAAAATCCAGACATGTAAACTTGTTAATCCGAATATGTAATCGTGTTGATGTGTGAGCCTGAGCATGAATATGTGTAATTCTGATCGTGTAACCTATAAAACTCGGGCATAAACACATGTAAGATTTGACTCAGTTCCTTCGCATGATGCACATTTTGCAACTTTATTGTTTACATTAGGTAATTATGGTGTTCCGATGGGGCCACTTCGACCATCGCACTTTCGCCTTTCGGTCGAGGCGCGAGAGTGCGAAGTTGCGAAGGCGAAAGTGCGAGAGTGCGACGGCGAAGGAGCGAAAGTGCGAAGATGCGACGGCGAAGCGCGAAGTTGCGACGGCGAGAGTGCGAAGGTGCGAAGGCGAAGGAGCGATACTACTATCGCACTCTCGCCGTCGCAACTTCGCACTCTCGCCGTCGCAACTTCGCACTCTCGCCTTCGCCTTTACTGTTTGTAGAGCTCTCTATCGTTTAAAGATAATTTTAACCATAAAAAATGGCGTCTCCGGCAGAAGACCAGCTTCTGAGAAAATATTTCCAACAAGGACTGTCATATATTGAAATCCAGATGTTGATGTATTTAAACCACGGTATTGAATTAAGGTAAGCAGACTATTAGGTGACAGAAATAAAGATATGGAGTACATAATGACTAGGAAGACAATGTTCTAATTATAGTCAGCACTAGCATCTCGTAAATATTCAATAACTGTGAATAATGTCTGACACGGAAGTATATCCACAGGCACCTGAATTTTTATTAATCAGTTGCTCAATGAGCCAAATATAAAAAAAAAAAATCTACCCTACTATATATAAATACTCAAGATTTGCATGAATTGTAGATGATAGCATTACCAATTCTTTTAGGAGGAAATGTATAGTGAGATACGTGTATGTATATCATATTTGAACTCAATGCTACACGCAACTGGATCTGATTTATGTGGCAAATCGAAGCCGGAGTCAAAATTGTATTGCACACTTTGTGTATTTATATATATAGTAGGGGTAGAATTTTTCGATATTGTGACGCGGCTCGAAACGTCATCAAAGTTTGCATGGGTTCGGATTTTTACGAGCCAATAGCGTAATTTGTAGTGCAACCTCTTAAGTGTTGTATATCCACAAGAAATAAGTCAGGTATATAAAGCGATATAAATATTAAAAACTAATGCGAGACTATACAATGAAACACTTAAGTAATTCAAACACCTGTTATACCATTTATTACCCCCCAATTATTTATAGGACTACTACTGGTGAAGATTTATGTGATAAACTTAGTGAACAGATTGTGGTGAATCGCACCACCAACAATTCTTTATCACCAGCACTCCCGTTGTCCTAAAACTATGGTGAATCAATGCCACCAATAGCTTTTTTTAACTGTAAGATTCTAAACACCTGTAACTCCGTGTAAAAACATCACCAGTAGTAATGTAAATTAATTCCTAATTAATAAAAGAAAGTTTCAAGAATTCCATAGGAGCACCGTAGATAATCCAGATTTCACCCAAATTTACCAATAAAACTAATCTAATTATTAACCACAAAATCACCTGTTCAAATTAACCAATTATAAAATTTACCAATTCAGGGGGGTCGGCTCTTAATTGTGCCTCTAACATCCTCAGGATCTTAGAAGAACTGCAAAGCTAATTGTCGCTAGGTTTATAAACCCTGCTGCTGTAATCAAAAGGCTATTAACACACTAGGTGTCCTCATCTTCCCCGTCTAGCCAACCCCCCCTTACTGACCTAAATACACAGATTGTATCTCTTAGGCCAAAATTCAGGATTCATTAAGGGAAGCCATCTATTATGAATTACAGCTGAATTCCAAAACTTAAAAGAAAATTAAAGTTATACATGACTGCATAACAATATTTGACTTATTAATTAAGCGACTACCGATAATTGTTAAAAATTCAGGTGCCTGTGGTATATCATACATCTCTGATGTCACCTTTGTCAATATTATTTCGGAAGGCTCCCCCACCCACTTAAAACTATGCTACATGCCTCAGATCAGATGATCATAAGTATATGTACATCAATAATATATTCATTTTTTTTATTTAGTTACCGTACACTGAAAAGGCGTCTAAGAAATTTAGATCTTAAAAAAGTTGGAAATTGGAGTTTAGATGAAATCATTCCTGTTATCCAGGTAAAATTGAATAATTAATTCAGGTATTTAAAAGATGTCTTGTGGTTTAAACATATGACAAATTAATAATGATTGAATACAAGAGTACTCTCACCCTAACCAGAGCTTTTATATTATTAAGACGTACACGCATGTTAGGTACTAGTATGCATGTCAGGGTTAAAGTAATCTATTACTATTGTTTTAGATGGAGATTAAAGAAGGCTCAAAGAATTTAGGTTGCCGTAGTTTATCTAGAAGATTATTTTTAAAACATGGAATATTTGTTGGAAGGTATATACACAAAAATACAAGAAACGGGCAAAGGCATATTTAATAAATAGTTCTTATTTAATACATTAACAGTGAAAAATACTTGTTGAAATAAAAGAAAAATAACATACAACATTTTTCTGTTATTTATGCAGGAATACAACAATGTGTGCCCTTAGAATTTTAGATCCAGAGGGAGTGTCCCTTAGGTCACAGCATTGTTTATCCAGACGCCAGTATTATAACCAAGGACCCAATTTTCTTGTTCATATTGATGGATATGATAAGTTGAAACCATTTGGATTTTGCATTCATGGAGCAATTTGTGGGTGAATAAACAAGAATTTTTTATAATTTCAGTACATGTATTATCAGTTCATGCTGACATCATAAATTGATAATTGAAATTCATATGTACTTGTAAAGATTTGTAAAAATAATATATTTTATGTACATTTTATTTCATTAAGATACGATAATTGACATTATTACTACATGTAGTATTATATGGTACATGTTTCATTTAAATTTTGTTTTTATGGTAGGTTTTCTCGTCGCATCCTTGTGCAAATTTGTCAAACTTTTCTCATTTTCATGAATTAATTTGACTTTTCTCAGCTCACAAATGAAAAAAACATGGTTCTTTAGTTTTAGGAAAAAACACGTGCTTGCAAATTTTTATAGATTTTATTCTTAAGTACATGCATGTAAAAGAACTAATCAAAATGTGGCATGTTATCCATGATATGGGAAAAATCAACAAATGAATGTGCCCCACAGCCAGTAAACATATATATGTTTCTTACTTCATAAACTTGGTTAGATAGTTTTAGTGGGATACAATATATTTGTACAGTAAATGTAGAAGGAAAGAAAAATTTGGTGGCTTGACCAGTAAGTCAAACCCAGGACCCTGCAACACTATACATGTATAATCAAGTGTCCTACTACTATACTATCCATGATATGATATACGGCCGGTACATGGTTCATATAGCCCCAACTTATACAATATATTGCATTCTATCTTTAGACTGTAATACATGTATTCTAAACAACGTCTCTATAGATTATTAAAATTTAAAACAATGCAAATTAAATAACGGTAACAATTCTTTAAAAAAAATCTATCTTCTGGCATATATTGCAGTTTCTATTTGGTAGGAGGTGTAATGCAGATTTTGTGAAATGTTAATATCATACCCCTCCCCCCCCCCCCCCCCCCCCCCCACACACACACACAAACGAAGTGTCCATCCATCTGTCCATCCATCCATCTCTGTGCAATCTGTCCAGTCCATATCTTTATTATGGAGGAACGTTGGATGTTCTTACTTCACACAAAGATGAGGGTGTGTCATGATTTTTTACCTCAGGTCAATTGGGCAAGTTGAAGGTCATTTACTAAAAAATTAGGAATTCCTGTCTAGAATATATCTTGTGATGAAATATGATGAGAAACTAAAATTGACACAAAGATTGCTTGTGAACTGTAAATATGTCATGACCTTGAGCTTTGGTCATATGTGCAAGTTTCAGGTCACTATTAGAAAGACCATGCATCCATTACTATCTAATAAAGAAATATTTGAGTTACCAGGTATATGTTCTTAGCAGGGGGTATCATTTGTGAACTTGATCAGAGTACCTCTAATTTTAAATTGGATTTAATTAATCTTTTAGAACTTTAACTGTTGTTAAATTCATCAAAATTTTCCAATTCAGGAGTACCAAGATGCATTAGAATAGATGCTGGAACAGAAAATGGTCACATTGAAGACATGCAGAAGGCTTTTCGTTGGAATGATGATGATGCTATGGCTGGAGATAAAAGTGTGATCATTGGAAGTTCCACATCAAACCAGGTAAATATTCTGCCATTATAATAATATACAGTCATATATAGTGTACATGTATATTCTAAATTATTAAAAACCATAACCCCGGCATGGCCTGTACCATTAATGGGGCATCCCTACTTTTGGATTTCATTATTATTTATAGTAAAATCTTTAATCATTATTCTTTTCCAAGTTTCTTATCTTTGGTGTGTTTATTTTTTATCGGATAACAAGATTGATGCATTGTTCCTTTACTGCATCTTCTCTTTACATGAATTATTGTTATATGGATTGTCAAATCTTGGAATATTTGAGAATTGCTGATCAGCAAATGTAGCCAATGGGCCTCTTGTTAGCCATGCTCTGCTAGAAGCAGAGTCCCAGAGGCTGTAGGCAGGCAAATCGCCAATGTTAATACTGCATTTGTATGAATAGATAACTTCAAAAGCAAAAATCAAACAGTGTCACAGTAAAAGCTTCTGCTATACCAAATACCGGTAGTTAAACATGTAAAACAAAGAGCCATGCTTTGTCAAATGTATTGGTTTTATAGTCACTGTCAATGAATAAATTTAGCATTGAGGGAGTGTGATTTTTTAGTTGTCAATATTTTTATACATGTATACGTGTTCCAAAAACAAGGCTTATATGCATTTTTATTATTTTATTTTCATATTTTTATTAGAATTGTGCAGTTTTGAAAATTTGACTTCTTTTGTACATATATTGCATGTACTGGAAAAATTGTCACATTGCAACTCCGTTGACAATAGAATTTCCCTAAACATGTGTACCATTGCATTTTTTCATGGATATCTGGTACCTTTATTATTTGGGAATTTTATATTTACATGTATTGTCAGGAATATATATATTGTATTGTTCTATTGATAGTTATATTGTGCAGTAAACCTTTTTTTTAATATAGAGAATAGAGCGATGGTGGAGATCACTTCGTCAATTGGGTGTTGGATATTGGATAGACTTTTTCAAAGATTTAGAGATGCAGGGATATTTCACATGTGGAAACCCCATGCATATGTAAGTTAATTTAATTTTGGGATTTCCATTAATCTTCTAGAAAATATTCTACATGCAATATATTAGATTAGAATAAACTTTCCTCAAATGATTTTGTATAAGCTAGGCCTTTGAAATGACAACCAGGCTTTCTAAGATGTGAATTTTTGTTTGAAGAGCACTTGTGTATTCTACTCTTGACTTTTAAAACTCACAACACATCATATATATCAAAATTGTAATATATTTTGATCAATTAAATCTTTATCATCAACCCAAACATAGTCACAGCAAATGAAAGATTTAGCCACCAAAAATAGTTATAATTTTTCCTGTGCCATATTAAGCTAGATTACTGTAGCTAGATTCCCAATTCAACGCGAGGAATTAATATCTTCATAAAATATGTTTAAAGAGATGATAGTTATGCTTATTTAAAGTTGGCTGTGTATTGCTATATAATCTATATACAGTAAAAAGAAAATAAATAAAACACCTGTTCCTTGCTTTTTTTAAAGAAAACATAATTTAGAAGTTGAAATTTATGTTTTTCTTTTATGCAGAGAATGTTTAAGATTTTGCTTTATGGCCATATTACAAAGGGATTCGGATCACATCAGAAAAGATTGGAATACTCACAATATCAGACATCAATCAAAAAATGTTGTAGAATGTCCCTCAGGAAAGCCAGATATCATGTTCTTCAATCCAGAGCTTTATGGTAAAACAATGTTATAAACCTATATATAGTTCAATGAAGCTGATCAAAAATAAATACATATTTTGTCCTAATTTTGGCTTGCAAAGGTTTGTTAGCCCTGTGAGTTTACACAGGGCCAACAATACCTGCATATATGTGTAGCTTGTTTATCTGATGGGGGTAAAGAAATAATTACTACTGGTGGAATCGATCCAGCGATCACATTTTACCACTAGGCCACACATATAACACTTTTACAACATGTTCTTTCAATATATGGTATGTGGCTTTATACATGGCTGTTTCAGAAAAGTCACTAGTTGAAATATGTGTCTATACTTAAAGCGACAGGGTCCGATTTTTTTGGCTATTACAGTATCAAATAATTTTTCATACTAGTAAACCAATTATCTCAGAAGGTTATAGACCTTTGCCTAATTACACAAGCAGAATCAGTCTCCTTTCAAAGTTGGAAATATTCAAAGTATATAAAAATAACCTCTTTAAGGTCATACAAAAAAAACAAACCAAATGCATCATGGGTAAGTTTAAAAAAGGGAACTGAACGAAATGTTCACAGGTCTATTTTTGATTTGCCAAAACATTATGACCTCTATTACAAGCGATGTAAAAGTCGTATAGTCATAATACAATCATCCCCACCTCAGACGTCAGGGGCAAATTTTATTGAGGCAAAATAACATGTACGATACCCTTTTAATATCATTTGTTTTCTTAACAAATTTTGTACATCATTTATTTTCATTGAAATATGGCTTAATTGACCAGGAAAACTACTGAAATTTCTATTATTATACACATACTTAGCATGACCATTGTTTAAAAGTATATACATCAATTGATATAAAACTGAATTAAGGAGCTTTAATTTTCAGTACAAAGACCAAATTAAATTAATGTAAATGTGTACTACATCTGTAAAATAAAGTTTTTATCAGGTTTCTTTGGTTTAAATTGGTTCAAATGACAGATGTTTTATTGCATACTATTTTCCTATTTACGGTATATCCTCAACACACCTTCAGATTTTATAGCTGCAGGACTGTAGCTCCCGGTCTGAAAAAATTCGGATGGACGACCTGGGAGCTACAGTGCCTCCCATAGTAAAAAACTGCAATTTACGGCGCACAATAAAATGCGCTAGGTTTTGACTGATTAATCTCATTTACGATCATATTCTGTACAAATATTTAATCCTAAAAAATTCCTCGGACATTTTACTACAGATATTGTCACTTCACTTGCCTCTGATATTCTTTTAAACACCATCCCCAGCCCTGTAAATTAAAGTGGTGCAAGTTTGTTTACATTTAAAAATGGCGACTCTCGATCTCGACGTAAAATAACATACTTCATTTTCCGAGGTCGGTTATCATGTTGAAGAGAAAGTCTGAGGCAAGTAAAGTGATGATATCAGTAGTAAATTTGCTGAAGAATTTTATGGTTCTCATTATTTTTACAGAATTTGTGTGAAAATAAGGTTAATAAGTCCAAACTTAGCGCAATTTTTTGTGCGCCGTAAATTGCAGTTTTTTACTATGGGAGGCACTGTAGCTCCCAGGTCGTCCATTCAAATTTTTTCAGACCGGGAGTTACAGACCTGCAGCTACAGATTTTATTGATGTGGTGTAGAATAACTTAGTCTTTCATGGAAAATCCCTAAGTGAGCTATATACCTCTCTTAATATGTATGGTACTGCATACCTGTTAAAATGTTACATATACAAACTATATAGATTAAAAAATTCTTTGCATTTCTCAAAGATTTGTGAACCATATGGTTCTCATGTTAATGATGGTTATCAGGGTTTTTTTAATGCTTAAAATGAACTTTGTTTAAACTTTATTGTAGATGCTGTTGATTACAAGTTTCCAGTAGAAATAGATGACATAGAAGCAATGAAAAATTTCTGTGAATTACCCAACAAGTTTGGATGTAGAGAGGATACCCTAGCTCATTTAATGGACCTTATGAGACAAGGAGGAAAATCAATACCTTGTGAAACAGAGGAAGCTGTTGAATTGTTTTTATGGATTCTTCAGCAATTACGTGCTTAAGTTGAAAACCACCAACTTATTTATGATATTACATTGTATAAATTGTGTATGCCATGATGAACATTAACTTTTGCGGGTGACTAGTGACACATATTTTTTCAATGTATACCTGTATGTACCCGGTATCTGTGATGTTCCTAAATATTTAAGAGAAAAGTAAACACTGGATCAGAAATGCAAGCATTAGCACTGCACTGTGATAAAAATGACAAATAACAGAAGACAAAAACTGAGTATATAATTTTCACATTTATTTTGCATATATAGTTCATAATGAAAAAATTAAAATCACCTGAATTTATCTGTTTCCATGTGTTACTGCGTCTTTTATGTATGATGTATGAAATGAATTTATGAAAACATGTACAGTATATAAATTTCTTTTAAATACTCCCAATTGCTCTATACTTTGACTAAAAAAATATTCTATTATTTTCATTCACAAGCAGATACCAAATTGTTTACAATCAACTATGAATATAACTTCAAAAAGATTTTGAACATGTCAAGCATGCATTATATCATATTGCATTTTATTCAGTATGAAGATTTAGCTTTAGTGTAAAAAAAGGAAAAGAAATATTTAATCAAGTGTTCTTTCACATAAAATTTAGTTTAAAAAAAAACTTTAGTTATAAAAGTTTCAATAGAACATATTTAAAAAGAAGAGGAAACCAAATTAACACAATAACAACAAATAAAACAATAATTCTAGTTTTAAAATCAAATAATTGTGTTGAATCATTATACTTTCAACAAAATCAATACAGTGCACTATATAAGGATATGATTGATAACTGAAAATCATTTTAACAGAAAATGTACTTGCATAGTTTCAAAAAATTCTTCAGTCATAATTTAATGAAAAATTGAATCTTAATTATATTTGCAAATACACGTATCTTATAACTGATTCCTTTATGAATTCAGTATGTGACATCTCTTAAGTTGAACATACAAAAATTAGGATGCAAACGCCGGGTAAGTTAACAACTACTCTTTCAGATTTTACAAATACAAATTTCTGTTTTTGAATTTGAAAATGTTGAGTTCGTTGTAAACAAAAACAAGAAGAAGAAATCTGCAAGTCTGTGCTTATTATGATGTCCCTGCTTCTAAAAAGAATGGTCACCATTAGCCTAAATAACATATGAAATAGACTTTGTACAAAAATGAAGCTAACCATACATCATGTCATGTTAAAACAAAGATCATGTTCAAAGTTCAGATATGTCAGAAAAGCAAACTAAACTTTGTAATGGACAGACACACAAGGTGAAAATGTATACCCCATTAGGAGTGAAAGTATCATTTACCTAATCAAAATGAAAATCAAACTTGCCTTTCCTAAAACCAAAAACAACAGTTACTGTAGAGCAGCTTTAAACTCTTATCTAAGAGATCAACTCAAAAACAGGGTCAACAAAAACAAGATATCTGTGAGTCAATAATCACTAGTGATAACCCCTGCTCTGATGTGAATATGCAAAATAAACAAAAATCGTCATTTAACGGAAGTTGACATCCGATTGGAACAATAATTATATCCCACAATATGATATTCCTAAACAAATACTGTGTTATAATTTCAAGCATCTGCAATAAATAGTTGCTGAGAAATCTTTGACGAAAAATTGTTTAAAAATTTAAGCTAAAATTAAATAAAATTGTCTTTTAACAGGAAGTTGATGTCCGATTGGTACAAAAATGTATCTTACCATATGGCATGCCTAAACAAATGGTGTCTTAAAATTTCAAGCACCTACAATTATTAGTTGCTGAGAAAAATGTGACAGAAATGTTTGTCACGGATGGACAGACAGACAAACAGACACACAAGGGTAAAACAGTATACCCCCAATTCTCCTTCGGAATGAGGGTATAAAAAGCTGCAGAGGGTTTGATAAAGGGTCCCAAGGCTTTAAGCTAGGTGAAACCCCCCTGTCCATGTGATGGCTTTAATCATGTCGCATCTGAACTGATCAGGGTCATTATAACCTCTCCACAACCTAATTACCAGGGTGCACGTATGAGCTATTGGTAGAAGGTATTGAGAGTTCTCATTGAAGGTGATTCGAAGTTTATGATCGAATCCCAATGGAGGCACTTCAGATGCTCCAGTCCAAAATGCTAATAGATCCTCCAAGGAAACTTCAAGAATGCCAGCTGAAAATATTTTAAAGGTGTTTTATATGTGTAATGTAATTTATTATACAAACTTTGCGGGGAAATACAAATGTACATTAAACTTTTTTTATAACATAAATCTACCTTCACAGTCGGAGCAAAAGGATTCGAAGCAATAAATTGCTTCATCTTCTTGTTGCCGATGATTGGAACCCACTGGGCTAAATTCTATTTTGTACATTTGTCTAAGCCCACTAAATGTCAGATGGTTAACTGGATTGGGGGTGAACAAAGTCTTGAATTCTTTAGCTGCCCTCAAAATTGCAGAGGTATGAAAGTTCCCAACTCTATTTAGACCATCGATAAACAGGGAAATTTCACTGTGTACCCTGAAAAAATTGCACACAATATTGAATATGGTATCAATAGATTTAAAATGGCATCAAATGTTTGTAGCTTTAGAGAGAGAAAGAGAGAGAGAAATATGTCGCTCTGATGTTAATAATTTCATGAAATTAATAGTTGCTGTGAAATCTTTGTGTCACATAAGCCTTATTAATGGAATATTTATTAAAATATATTGATATTTAATAAACTAATTCATAAATCATCACCATTTTCATCATCTATAAGACAGTGAATTAAAGATCGAACATTGGAATTTACATATCATTCATATTTATGGTGTTTTACATTCCTTGGTTGAGTTGGGATTGTGAAAGGTCAAAGGTGTTTGGGTCATGTGAGAGCTGTATGATGGGTTGTTATTTTGAAATAGTAGTGAATAGGTAGTTTTACAAGTTTTAGACTTAAATTAAGTGCGCATGCTTGGTGCCAAATTCCTGAACTAATTCACTTCACCCCCAGTCAGCCAAGAGAAAGGAAGATCTCCTTCTCCATATCATATCATAATAGTAATATAAAACAACTATCATTTTGGTAAGTTTGTTTGCCACAGTGTTAAAGTTATGTGATGAAATAATCAATTATTCAAAACATAAATTAATCATATTCAAACATCTAAAATTGTTATACCCCTGTAAAACAGTTACTATATAACTCTATACGAAAAAAAGTCCAGCATTTTGACTGTTGGACTGGAACTGTTGGATTGGTACTGTTAAAAAAGACTGTTGACCGGTGATGTCACATTCCGCGAAAACATGTTAATGATTAGAAGGGGTAAAACAAAACAGTTGTTGACTGTGTCTCGGGCAACAGTTGCATGATCTGTCGGACCGGCTCGCAAACTTTTCATATTCAGGGGTTCAATGTATTTTGTCAAAATCTATATACTGGTATATGTAAAAGGAGACAAATATAGCTCCGTCATATGGAGTTGGAGATGAATTACATGATAATGATATATGGAGTGTGCAATTTTTAATTTACCTGAAATATATTTCATTTTTGAACAAGATTTTCAACAGTTCATCCTTTCTATCAATCTTCAGATTGTATGGTGCAAGGCCTTGATTTAGAAGCCAATCGCTGTTTTTGGATAATGCCTCATCAAATCATTTTTTTACGATAATTTAAAACATATTGAATCAACTGACTTGGAAATCAATAGGGTTGTCCTTTTACCATGCCAAAGAAGTGTACAAAGTTTAATAAATATTAATGAGAGGGTTTTCTTAGAATTTTGCTAAAAAGCTGACAATGGACACACATACATACATACAGACACACACACACATCAGCGATGCTATATCCTCCTCTCAACAAATTGCACGAGGGAATAATAAACTGTTTTGCATTAGCAAATATTTTACAAATAAGCATTAATTCATAATTTCAGACATTCCAAGACTGTGCAGGCTCAACTCTAAGGCAGATAATTATTCCATTTCTCTAATGTTCTTATTAATACTGGCCCGCTTTAACCAAAATTTTTAAATCAATCAACTCAATCTTCAACTCAAATACTTAAAAAAAAAGTACATGAATTTGAAATCAAAACTAGACTTGAAGCAGAGTTGGGACTTGTGGAAAGTTGGTGATGGTGGGGCCTGAAGATGAATGAATGGATATAAAATACATTTTGCAAAGTATTGGTTAAATAAATCTAACTAACATGTACCTGAAGAATTCTCTTTTTGGACCACCTAAATCATCTCCAATCTCTCCACTGAAACTAACATGAAAAGGCAAGAGGAAGTTGAAATTTGGCCTTGATACTGCTCTAAATGTACTCTGTAAAAGCTTTCCTCTGTGTACTACCACTGAAACTGGTGCCCCATCCTTTAAGTGACTTCTAGCTACCCACCATTTCAATATTCCTTCTAAAGATGGCTCTGGTCTACAAAATACATTCATATTACATTTCAAATGCATTATAAGTCTACAAAGGCAGAAATTAAAAAAATTATTTTGTCTAGCTCTTAAATACTGCTTTCTAACCCCCCCCCCCCCCCCCAATAAAAAAATAAATAAATATTTACATGAGAAATTACTATATGTAACTTAAATATACGTACAGTTATGAAATATTTCAAATGAGTTACTGGTTTTCCTTTATTCGAATCTTGTAATAAATAATTGTAACCGTTCTGTAAGATATATTTTAAGTTTTTATTTTGAAAACTATTTCTGTTGTTCTTTCATTTCTATACTCAATAGAGAAATGATTATAGATCTCATTATCCACCCAACACTTTAAGGGCTGAGCATGACATTGGTCACTAAAGGGTATACAAAGTAATGATACTGCATGCATGTGATAAAATGTGGGATTTTGACATTCTGTAATATGTTTGAAATATATGTTCATGTCCATTTGAAATATATTTTCATGATAAACATGTATATATTAAAGATTTTAAATTAAACTTAATTATGCATTTAAATCAATTGTAAAATGCATTTATGACAACATCGTTGCACAAAATAAAAAAAAGAATAGGCTTATGGGCCAGAACAAAAGTTATTGTAAGCAAGCTCTTAATCCAAATTTTAAAATATGACTGAACTTTTTTCCATCAATCTCAAAGACTTCACTATGAATTCTACAAGAGAAACTTTAAGTAAATAAATTACTTACTCGGAACTTTCCAAACTCTCTCTTATAGCCATTTCAAGTTCATGATCGAATTCCGAAAGTCCAGGTTCATGAAGGATAATGATTGGTTCATGTTCTGTCTGGCAGTGAGTATTTGCAGCCGCATGATTTGAAGGAGGAGCATCAACATGAATGTCCGGCAAATCCAAAGCAGCTGATGTTGATGTTGAGGGTCTATCTTCTGAACTTAAGCCCTTAATGTACATAAAATTGACTTTAATTTTTCAAACTAGACAACATTGAGATCATGACCATCTCAAATGGCCCCCTTAAATATTATGGACAATTGGATGAAAAGAATTTCAGGGAGTTTTACTTTGACTTTTACCTATAACTTAAAAAAAATTTCCAGCTGATATAGAACTTCTAATTCAATCTCATTAACTCTTGCATACAGACATTTTCTCTCAGTCCGAGCAAGATTAAGCAAATGGAAAATAATATACAGTCTTGTTATCTACTATATGTCCTTCTCATTGATTTGGTTCAAGGTCACTGCACACCTTTAACCAAAAAGCTCCAACAACAGGTAAAGTATTAGCCAGCAGGGCTAAGTGGAGAGTATATATATGCTCTATTAAAAGAGGGATTTTTGTGTGATCGATATGACCTTGATACTTGACCTTTAAATATCATTCAAGGTCAATGCATATCATTGGATCAAAAGCACACATTGTGGATGAAGAATAGCCAGATTGGAGCAAAGGGAGAGGGGATATGCTCCAGAAAAGTTATCTCAGATGGACAGAAAGATGGATGGACAGACTGATTACTATAGGGTTTCCGCAAAGCAGTGCCCTAATGACTCAATTGAATAGGACTCAATCCATTTTTACAATACATGTAGCATATAAATAAATAAATAAAAAAATCTTTGATCCCTGATAAACACATAAATAGTTTGTTAGGATTATAAGTGAATTAAACTGTGAAATGACATACATTGCATGTATATTTGATACATTGCATGCATGTATTTGACAGTATTGCACTATGAAATTTGATTTCTGTTTGAATGTTTTTTTAACCTTCATAGCATACCAAAAGTTGAATTTGTAATGCTTCATTTAATTGTATTCACATTTTGTTCATAGATGTCAACATTAAGTGGGTTAATTTGACAAGAAAAAATATGATTGTGATCCACATATTTTGATCCCTTAAAATTAGTACAGTAAAAAAACAAAAACTGACTGTTGCATTTTTAGATCTATATTAAAAAGATTCACCATTTAATTTGCACTGAATGTGTTTCTCCCCCCCCCCTTTTTTTTTGGGGGGGTGGGGGGTAATAGTTCTCAGGGTTTGAATGAAAAAGATTTTAAAGTTAAATCTTAAAATATTAAATAGCCCAATAGTTCTTTAAAAGTACAAGTAATTGGTAAAATTCTTCTCCTTTTTATATCTACCTCAATAATGTTCAGTCTCCTTCGTTTAAGTCGGGGGAATGTGACAGTTGGGGTTCCTGTATCTTCTTCATCGGATTCTAGAGCAGTTATCACCCCGCAGCTTGCTTCACCATTGGTTGGCCTTTTGAAACTTTTCTGTACAAAACAAGAACCCTGTAGATTAAATTGCTCACATCTGAACACAGTATAGCACACGTCCTTGTTTCTGTAATAGTTCATCATACAGTATGATAACAACAACACTGCATGTTAATTTTCATCTTAATGTTGGGTATAATTTACCATGGGCACAAGTGCCTGTGCTGTATTTTAGACCACAGATAATCAAAGACAGATATATACATATATATATATATATATGTGCACACACACACCCCCATACACGTGTCATACATATATACAGATTATTACATAGCAGTTTTAATATCGCATCATATATTACCCAAAGGTCACTGTACATTCACAGGAGACAAACTTCCAGGTTTACCGGTATATTGCACAAGTTAGAAAAGGGTATATTTTCTATAAGATATTTCATACCTATTTACTCCATGGCTATAAGGACAATAGAAAGTTTATTTTCCCTGAGACAGCAACTATTTCTCGAGGCGAAGCCGGGAGGAATAGTTGTTGTCGGAGGGGAACAATAAAAAACTTTTTGGGACTTTAAATGATTCAATCAGATGACCAAAAAGATCATTTTTTATTGTTTCATGAACTCAATTACCTCATATAGATTTTAAACTTTATTACAATGTATAATGTATATGAAATTTCTTCTTTTAATTATGTTGAAAAATTATGGCAAATTAATTTTGATTTGTCTGTAAACTGAAAAGTACATGTAATTGAAGCCTTAATTGATCTGTTCTATGGTGGAATTCCTGTCTATTAATTATGCTAATTTTTTTTTTTTACTGGCATGTACAATTAAATGTATTTAAATCAAATTGAGCCAGTTTTAAATTAGGTCCAACAACCTTATTCTTCCCTTCTTTAACTTTTAAAAATTCTTAAGACTCACCAACTCTGTGTGTAAGTAAATTCGCACAGGGGTTGATTTCATCTTTCTGAAGTAATTTCCAACTGTAAAAGACTCCCCATTCTCGTCTGTCTCTTGAATTGGAGAACCAGAAAAGGATGCCAGATGCACATCTAAGGCATCTAGTCTCAAATCCTGGGCCTCAGACATGCCATTTGGAAAAAAAATATCGGTGATTTCACTTATTAACTGATTCAAAGTCAAGTCTTTGTTAAAATCCACGATCTGTTGACCTCCCCCTTTGCTTGCAGAGATCAGTTTGTATACTCCTGCCCTTATTGAATGTTTCCAGCCAACATAAAGTCTTCGTGTTAACTTTGTTTTCTGATCCTTTTTCGGGCTTTTGGTTCTGCCAGTCTTCCTCTGCTTTTGGAGTTCAAGAAATGTCTTGATGCAACTCATTGGCGCATCACTCACTAAAACATGAAAATGATATTACTTCAAGTTTGCATAAATTGAAAGTATGATTTTAAAGTGATTCTCACCATATTTTTACTTCAGAAAAAATGGGTTTATTGACCATTATATTGTACACGAGTGGTTATAATTTAGGGTAAAAAATACTGACCGCGAATTTTATGTTACTAGTAAGACAAGGTAATTAATTTCAGTGTCTTTTGCAGCAACTGAAGCATTTTCATAGCTCTCTGGCCTCAACAGAAAAGGTTTAATAGGGGGTGGGGCAGAGAGTAACAAACAATGTATTTATAATACTATTGGTAATATGTTAAAATAAAATTGTTCACCCTATCCTAAAATGTTTTCCTGGGAAAAGCCAAGACTTGATTTTCATTAGATGTTTACAATTCATTCTTAAGTAAATAAATGTATTTGTAACCTTTCTTGTGATTCCGACAAGCTTGCTTAATTTTCAATCTTATTCCGATAGAAACAATTCCAAGTTTAATGAAGTCTTCGTCTGTCATCTCCTCCACTTCATTGATGCCAATCTAAATTGTACAGTATCATGTATGTTTGATCATGCATTTCACAATGGACATAATTTTTAAGTACTATAAAATTACTTAATCAAAAACCATTTGTTAATGCATCAAAAGTAAACAATAATTAAAAAAAAAATTTAAAGTAGCATCAAATCTGATAACATTAGCCTAATCTGATTAAACTGTGTGTCAGTTGATGTTAAGTGATGTCATTTAATATACGGTAGTAGGCCAGTACTGCATCAATTAATGACACATTCAATCATATTGAAATTCAATTTAACAGAGAGCTTCCAATGTTTCTCCATAAGAAAGATATCAAATTAATATGTTTTTTTCCTTCTAATGACTTTGAACTTGCATAAATGACCTTAGGTCAAAATCATGTAGGAAATACCATAGAAAAATGGATCAAACACAATTGCAGACAGATGGACGAACAAGGTGATTCCTATATTATAGTATATACCCCCAATCTTTGTTTGCAGGGGGAGGGAGTTACTGATTGGTCCACTTACATGTTTAAAAATCAAGATTAGCTAATCCTCTAGAAGATCTTACAAAACTTACCATATTTTCCTCAAAAATCTTTGTGTAATGGCCCAATCCGATTTTTTTTAGGATGGTGCACAACTCATCAGTTTCAGTTTCTGCAATTAAATTATTTAAGTTTGTAAAGCTATTAATTTCAGCATATAATTACTTTTATATAAACATTTGCAGATAAATACATAGTCTTGTAAATGTTAAACAATAGTCTAAAGCTAAATGTATACTTGCTGTGGTTTCAGATGTTGATCACAGTTTTTTTGACATAACCCTTTTTTATAGGTGTGTGTACATGTATATATTATTGTATCATTTAACTTAACAATTCCAAGGTGTGCATATTTTGTGACATTTTACATTGGTGTTGCTTTTTGTGTGTGTATTACAAGTATATATTCCATATATTCTGTCAAATTTTAAAACCAAATATTTCCCCAACACATCTAACTTTTATAGATTTTTCACTTACATGCCTCAGACTAATTTTTAAACACCCCCACCCAGCCAAGTAAGATGAAATGGTGTGGTCTAAAGGTGACTTGATCCCAATGTGAATTTCAAATACTTCACTTTCCAAGGTTGGTTAGAACATTTATAGGAAAATATTTGAGGCCATTTCCATGGACATGCAGTTATGCAGCTAATAATATATATATACACTATGGAGGAATATTTAAACTGTCGTGACATCACACGTGTACTCACATTGTAGATCTAGCTATTTCATATTTCACAAGAAAATCTATCTCTTTTACAGTGTGTGTCATTTTTTCGTTCATAATTTTATGTGTCGATAAAATGACGTAACAATGCACAAGAATTAAGAACTGGCCACTACCGACTCTCGCATTTTGTGTACCATTTACAACTATCGTTTATATGAATATTTACATCATATACTATTGTATATAATCTATGACTGTCTAGTGATCATTACCGTTACATACAACAATAGGCTAAAATGATTCTACATTTCGTTTCATGAAACAGTAAGTATATATCCATCAATAAAATATAGGCCTAACTGTACAAAATAATGCCTACCATCCATTTTAGCGCCGTTTACTCTTTAACGCATGCGTATTTTAACATCCGAGTGCGTTTGGAAAATTTCGGGCGAGTCCGTTACCTGCATCAAAGTTCTATGAAATCAACCGAGATTTGCTGAATGGAATAAAAAAAGGCGAAGGCGAAACTGCGAAGTTGCGACGGCGAGAGTGCGAAGTTGCGAAGGCGAAGGAGCGATACTACTATCGCTCCTTCGCCTTCGCACCTTCGCACTTTCGCCGTCGCATCTTCGCGCTTCGCCGTCGCATCTTCGCACTTTCGCCCTTTCGCCGTCGCACCTTCGCACTTTCGCCGTCGCATCTTCGCGCTTCGCCTTCGCAACTTCGCACTCTCGCATCTTCGACCTAAAGGCGAAAGTGCGAAGGTCGAAGTGGCCCCATCGGAACACCATAGGTAATTAAACCTTCAACTTTGCACACTTTCAATCCGTAGTTTCTGCGTCTGTAACTTCAGGCTCGGCAATAGCACATCTGACATGATACAAATTGACAAATGTAAAGTCTACAAGTTTGTCGAATTTTGACATGACCTTATATGGCAACTGCCTTGCTGCGGGAAAAGGCATGCCGTAACGGCCGGACCGGAATGAACGAAAAATAAACATAATATTCAGCTAAACTGTTGCAATAAGCTTTTAATGAACGACACCTTTTCTATCGAAAACACCGGTATTATTTTTAGAAAAAGAAATTGAGGTATGATTGAAACTGGACCAAACAGGAAGAGGTTCATGTAGAAAAAAAATCGTTGCCGATGTGACGAATGCGCTAATTTCCGTAATATAATTCTTATGGTATTATAAAAGGAAATGCCTAATATCTTATATCTCTAAAAAATTGACATGTAATTTAAACTGGAATATAAGTAAATGCGTACTCTTTTCTAGAAATGAGACGGATCAAGAAATTTCCTAAGGGGGTAAATATATTTTGAGCAGCAGGGGGTTCGAAGACCGCCGTGAGGTCCCATGTAACTCCATTGCTTCTGAATTCTAAGAATTTTGAGAGTGAAATTTTAACCGGGTTTCCGATTATTGAAATAGTAAAAATTGCAGACGGGCGAGTGGCTGTCAAAAAGGTACCCTTATTGTACCAATAACTCCTCGAACAGTTTTCAAGATAGGAAGTTGTTCTTTTGCAGATCATTTATACGTATATATCAGAAGTATGCAAATTGCTAGGATTTTGATTTCTGATAATTTATAAAAATATCCGCTGTTGAATTTAGTCATTTTTGGGCAAAGACATTGCATATAGAGTACCACATTTTTACTCTTGTTATTTTTCTGAATTAGTTAGAATAAACGACCTGCAATGATTTGGTAAAATTCGCGGAAAAATTTATGTTACTTTACGTGTATTTATACTTTTTGTTGTTGTGTAAGTGAAAGATAAATAATAACACAATCTTCAATAATAATAAAAAAAAACTAGCGCATATTTTTTGTGCGCCGTAAATTGAAGTTTTACTATGGGAGGCACTGTAGCTCAAAGATCGTCCATCTGTTTTTTTAAACAGGGAGCTACAGACCTGCAGCTAGTTCACAAGTGGCTGTAAAGCTGTATTATACTAGCTCTCCAGAAAATTTTTATCAGCCAACTTCACAAAGTGAGTCTGTATTGAACCGACATTCAGGACGTCATACTCAATCCCGTAATCATTG